>NW_027248405.1:300000-492840 GCF_041260155.1 Ptychodera flava
AAACTTGAAACTATGTATTCCTTTATCAAATAGAATACTGTTGCCGTGTAATTTATGCATTTTAAGGTGACTTTTCGAACGATCGCTTTGTACTGTATTTTTAGCAAAATGACGTCATTGTTTAGTATCTTCTGACCTTTTGGAAGAGGTTATAGAGGCCGTGAGATACAACAATACTGAGACCACATGATCACTAAGGTTCAAAGTTTATCTGTGCCAAATATGGTAGGCCTACCTTGTACTGAACGCAAATGACGCAGTGTTGAAGATCATGTGACCGCTAAAGGTCAACTTCTGTTTACATGGTCAAGCGTCTTTCACATGCGATCCAGACGCTCTGTCTCTCAGGTCTCGCGTCGAATTTCGATATTTTCGCAGTAGATGAGCTAGTTTACCTAACCGCTAGTTAAATTTGAATTTCTGCCAGCTTATATGCTTTTAATGAGTACGTGTGATTTACCACAGTTGCTTGTTTTGCGTACACGCCGGCCGGCCTTGCTCATTAAACATCGATTACTCCGACTCGTGTATATAACATGCTGTCTATTTCATCACCGTCCGGACGGTGATTTCATAATAAAATAATGACAATGAAAGTTTATTATAATGTCTCAATTTATCCAATTTTACTTCTTCTATCTATGAACAATATCAATTAATATATCAATTGTTTGGCTTTGAAATAAAATATTCTCAACACAGTTGTCCAGTCTTCCCTACAAGTATTCTTCCAATCCACCAATCACAATTTCATCTTCATTTTCTTCTGAGTCATCATCAGCTATTTCTTGTAGACTTTGTTCAGCTATATCATATTCAACTTCTACCTCATCTTCTACCTCAATTTCAATGTTTGTTTCATGAATACTGCTTTCCTCAAAGATCATATCATCAGTGTCTTCATTCTGATTTGCATTTATCTGGCTTGCTAAGACAGTTGTATGACAGTTTTCACAGTTAATGCATGAACAGCCTGGTCCACACAATTTGCTGACCTTTTTACATTTGCATATTTTGGTTTTACATCCACTTTTGCACCTGCAGCCCTTTGTGAAGAAATACACACGCTCTTCCACCAATGACATGTTTTCTGGGGAATCCCATACAGGGAAAATCCTACCATGTTCAATGTTGTACCCAGAATCATTGTATGGGGGTAGTGTTATGTTACTTTTATGGGCCTGTGACCATATTTCTGAAATGAAGCATGTACGCTTCCAATGAAATTGAAGGGCAGTACTATTTGGCAGTAATTCATCTTCATACTGTGCTCGCACTTGTATTGTATTTCTGATTTTATCAAGCCAAGTCTTGTGCACCTGAAGTAATTCATCTGACCGATAATCTGCTTTGACTGTTTTGTACAAATCAAAAGGTGTGGAATACTCAGATGAAAATTGACTGTAGTGTTTTTGAAAGTATAGTGTACCAATTAGTCTGTAGAAAGCTAGTAACCCTTTGTCCATGTTAGAACTGTCGACATCAGCAAGGGTTCCGGGGGCAACTTTCCCACCAGTTATGAATTCTGCATACTGGAATAGTACTTTAAGGAAATACGCTTTGCCATAGCCAACAAAATATGAAATGAAATCACAACCAGATGTTATGAACACAATCTGGATTATTTTTGCCCTGTTGCTCGAGTCTACTTGCACTAAATCCGGATCGTGTAATAAACTATTAGACAGTTTATTCAAGTCAAGGAAGGAATTATCATTGGCATGTGCACGTAGCTGAATAAAAACCTGGCTTGATGATAATTCAGTTAGCATGTAAGGCAATCCAATATGGTATGTATCAGTGTCAGGTGAGTATATCAGAATGTTTTTAGCACCTGAAACAACAGCATGATGCCATAGCCTTGTATCAGTTTCCTCGTGGTTCCCATGGTAACATGCTATTTCATTTGGATCAGTATTGGCTGTTACCCACAAAGCCTTTCCTCGCATCTCACCTTCTAAGCCACCAACTGTAACTACATTCTGGGTCAAACCCAGGAATGGTTTAATCAAAACTGGTATATTAATGTTAAGTAGTTTAATAAGAGTACTTTTAATTGTCCCCTCAGACAGGAATGCCATCCAACTTTCTTTGGGAATATGATTCCATTGTTAATATCTCATAAATGTTACACACTTATTTGCTGCCATACCTTCTACCTCTTTCTATATCTTTGGGGCTTGGTAGGGGGTCACTCATTGCATGGGGTCATCAAACAAAATATGCACTGATGTACATCCCTTTCGAAGGTGTGGAATAATCCACCTTCTTATAAGATACATGGCATAGTGTTTTAATTTCAGGTGATGGCTCCTTATTGGTGCTCATTAATAATAAACATGCCCTCTAGCAAAACAAGGTCAGGCCTCCAGTTTGATTCAAGGCATGGTACAATGATGTTTGAATTCTCATATCTTTTCATGTATATTTTTGTGGCATTTGATTTTGTGCCCTGGTGGTGCATAGACCCATCAGCCTCACATATTGCTCTAGGTAATGCAATAAATTGTAAAAATTCAGATATTGGTTCACCTTGCTTGATGGAATGTGCAATTTGACGTCTTATACATGTATTTATTAATTTTTTGTCAGCATCATTAGAACGAACTTTCCTTTTAACTTGTGACTTTGTTATGAATGTCCGTAGTCTCCTTTTTCTCACTGGCGGATCTGTACTGGGTACACCCAGTAGACGTGTGTGTATATAGTCTTTGAAAGACTGCTCTCCTACTTGATAAAATGTTGTGAGGTCCTCAAATGTTGCACCAGTGGCCAAGTCATCACTGAATAGTTTTACCAGCCCCCTTGAATCACATGATAAATCAAATGCTCTGCTAGTCACAATTTTTGCCAAATATTTTCGACAAAGGGCATCATTATTTTCCTTGACACTTTTCTGGTCATCCCTGTACCTTACAGGATTGTATTCAAAACTGGGTGGCAGTAACTCTTTTTGTAAATTTTGTAGACAAGATGCCCTGTGGGGGAGGTAAACTGCCATAGTGTCAAGAAATTCAGGGGAAGGCTTGTGGACTGTGGATTTAACACTCAGGTTAATCATTTGCTCATGAGCTTCATCTAGAGCTATCTCCCTCCATGATGAGCCAGTTATGCTAGCAGTGAAGCCCCCTGATTTCAAGTGTGAAAGTACACTGGTTGGCATGGTTAGTAAGTCAAGTAGATGTTTGGGAATTAGTCTAAGATAAGTTGGGCGATCATAGGCATGAAACAATGGAGCCAGGGATTTCAGTGCTGCCATTCTCAAATCCCAGTCTGAACTTCTGACTCCTAAATACATGCAGATATATGACATGCCATGTTGGTGAACAAAATCAGACCAAAATTTGAAAGTTGCATCTACTTGACTTCTATTGTGTATGAATTGCATGAATTCCCCATGAAAATTAGATACAGTATTGTGCATGGATTTTATTAATGATTGTATGCTTTCTATATCACTGTTTTCCGTATGTAGTTTCTCCAATTTTTCTGTTGTTTCCCATACATCTTCCATGATTTTTTTACAATCGAGTGTAGTGTCAGATACTGATTCTTTACACTTCATAAAGGCATCTATTTGATAGCGATAAAATGCTTCCCATGTGTTCAATATAAATTGGTGACATCTCTTAAAATTTTGACATTGTATCAGAGAATTTACAACACCCTCAGTGTGAGAAGCTTTGGCAACCTCCTTCAGCCCAGCCTCAAGATATAATTTAAACAACACAGGTTGTGTATTTTTTAGGATGTGCCAGTCACCTGGAAAAGGTAACAGCCAATGTAACTCTTCTTTATACTCATATTTTACCTTATTAAGGTACTCAAACGTTTTGCCATCTCCCACTACAACAAGATACTTAAGCTGTTTTCCTATTTGAAAAATAGTGTGTAATTTTTCAACCACATGTTTGACTGTATCCAACTTGTCACATGGCTCGTTCAGAACTCCTAAATATACAACATTTGATTTCTCTGGCAATTCACTGCCTTGTTTTGAAAGGTATCCCCTAAAGTTTGGCAGCAACAGGTCACTATCAAATTCCTTAATAGAATTTTTTTGAAAACAGTACAGAAAACTTTCTTTCTTAATGTGTTCCAATGCTGAAATTTCCACTGAATTCAATTGAAAGTCCTCCAATTTTACACCAGTATGAACTGGGAAACCAGAGGACATGGAGACCTCAGGAAGGAGACCATCAGTCTCAGACTGGAGACTGACAGACTGAATATCAGAATATGTTGTTTTCCTTCTTTTTGGTTTGGGTGCCTCTGAATCCGACTCTGCAGCTGGAAACAGTTTTACACCGAACACATCTTTCATTTTCCAATTCAAACAGTCAGGGCCATGTATTCTGATGTTTGTTGTGTACCATGGCTGGAATATATCATCTGGTGTGTTGATATCTATGAGGTCAAAGTCATCAAAATTTCTTTCACTGGCCAACAGCAGACTATACACACCATAAGTATGTCTTTTGACACAGAAAGGCTGAACTGCCTTGTATTTTGACCCAAAAGTGTGAATTAAATTGTTTTCCTTGTCATAAACAAGAACAGGGCACTTCAGTACAAAGGACAGGCAGACAATCTCAGCAAAGTCACCTGCTGTTTTCCCAGTTTTCACCTGCAGTGCACGTGACTCTATATCAAACTGATTATCCTCCATTCTGATCAGACTTTCCTGTTCTCTCACAGGAATTGTGTACTCAAAGTAATTAACACACTCTGAAGACATGAGTTGTTGTCCAAGTTTTGCTCTTATTTCATGAATCAGTTTAGTTTCTAATTCTTTCACACTATCCTGAGGACTGCCATCTTTATTTTCATATGCATTTCTGACCAGTGCACATCCATGTAGAGCAACACATCGGAAAAGACTGTGCTCATCTTTGCCTGAAATAAGTTCTTGGAAATCGCTATACATGTACTCTCTTTGTCTAGCTGATCCCCTCACAAAGTCTTCTACAGTGTTTTTAGCTCACATTTGGTTATACCAATGTGAGTTTATCTTATAGGCTGAAGTCGATGGCGTCTGTATGTCTGTGTGTATGTATGTATGTATGTATGTACAGTATGTCCGTCAACATCAAAAACATGCAAACCGCTGCACGTTTCAGCTTGGTATTTGGTGTGTGGATGCATCCTGGGCTATAGATGGGATTTTGTTCAAATGAAGTCTGCATTGCCAAAATTATGCAAACGAGCTTACAAATGTGAAAATGGTTAAGAATTAATAACTCAAGAACTGCTGTTTTGATTGCTTTGAAAATTTGTGTGCAAGTACCTTAGGTGAACCTTATGGAGTTTTATGAATATTGTGAAGATATCCTTAATTTTGTATTTTTGCTGAATTTTTTTGTGATTTTTCTCATTTTCAGTAAAAATTCTTCTTCTCTGAAACCGCCAGCCCAATCGCTCTCAAATTTAGGTTGTCTCTTTGCAAGGGTGTTACTCTTCTAATTTGTTGAAATTATGACAAAATTGGGAAAATTACTATTTTTGAGCAATTTTGTCATTTTTGGTCAAAAAATCGTAAACAGTATTTCCTTTGTAAAACCCTGGACAGACAGCTTTCATATTTGGTACACAGACGTACAGAGATGACAATAGTTAGATATGTGGAAATTGTCCTGAGAAATATAAAAATTTGTATTTTTAAAACAATATTGTCATTTTGGTCAAGAAAACTTTATCTCAAAATTACTTGTTTGATAGCTTTGTAATTTGGTATAAAGTCCCGAAAGATGTTATTAGATAAATTTTCTGCTCAAAGTGTTGGGAAACCCCAAAATTTGTATATTTTAGGTAATTTTCTCAGTTTGTGACCTTAAATGACCTACACCAACCCAGGATATAATGTGAGACAATTTTGAAGGCTGTGAACATAATTTTGTCATATTTGGTATCAATTTGTTGGAAAATTTGATCCAGAAAACAAAGCTAATGTGATTTTTTTCATTTTGGACCAATTTTTGTAACTTTTCTATGTAAGACATACAAGAACTGATGAGAAATTTGGATCCAGGATAATTCCAGATGTTGTAATCACCGCCCACAGTGGAAGGCATTTCACTATCTGTAACTACCTTAAGTGCTGTTTACATTAGAATGATAACACTCATGGCATTAATTAAAAATCTCCAAGGTTGTAAATGTACTTCCTGTCATTTGGTCTTATGTAATACCAAGGGGTGGAACATTTGATATTCAGGAGGGGGTAGGGTCCAGAAGATTGATGATGTAGCGTTACTTTTCTACCAGATCCCTTGCCCACCTTTTCTTTTTATAAAGCCTTCTCTGTTTTTTGTTGTTGACATTTGCTTATGTATTTAGGATCTGCTTCTCCCATTGCTATAGAAGTTGATATGCATGTTCCTAGAGATGACCTCCAGTACCTAAGTTGCAGACCTTATTTGCTTTTGTCATTCTTGTTTTTCCTGGTTTAAATATTTCTCGAATGGACCAATTCAAACCGAATGTGAGCACATAGTGTCCTTGACGGTATTTTTTATTTTTGCAGGTTTGGCTCAACTGCTTGATATGTGGTAGCATGTATACCCCTGTTTTTAAAGGAGGATGCTATGCCAGCATATGGTTGACCAATGTCAAGGTTATCTAGACTGGCAACAACAAAGTTACTCAAGTCTATTGAAGAACTAAAATTTTCCAGGAATTTTTCCAGAACATGTGAATGGATATATTCCCTTGACTTTGTTTTTGAACAGACAATACCAAATGTATCTGGCAGTCAAAGTGGACAGTAACACTGATGCCTCTGGAAAAAATGACACGTCTTTGTTTTTGCTGTGTCAGATACTTGATCATTCTGTCAAGCCTTATTTGCAAGTCAGATAATAGTAATTTTTTCTGACTCTCCATCAAGTTTTTCCCCAACAACAAGAAGACATGTTTGACAATCACTTTTTTCCAAACTGTGATTTTTTTGTCTTGTGATGTTTTATGCACATCAAATGTGATAGTGACAGGATAAGATGTTGGGGAATGTTGGGTACAAAAGACTCCTTTTGCTTACTTTGCACTTGCTTGACAAATAATTTATATCTGTCTTTGGCAAGACTAGCAAAATATCTGACATGTCTTTTGTAGGGCTGACAGTGTTGGGGTAGACTTGGAGCATTGACTTTTTTCAGTCTGTTCTTTACTATTGTACTTATCTGTTGTTTGACAAGCAATATGGGCAGATTTTCTTCAGACTGAGAAGCTGCTTTGCACAGTTTGTCAACAGCAAGCAATTGTTGTTTACTGGCACTGTTTAGTATGTGGGTACTAAAAACCCTTTTAAGCCAATGCTTTCGATTTGTGTGGGTAGGCATAGTGATCTATGCATACGACTTGTATTTGATTAAATAAATTTTACTTTATTTTCAAACCTGTATAGCGGTAGAAAACAGCGCCTGGAAATTGATGATCTTGTTTCTGACAACTGTATTAGAAAGTTGTATAAATCTGAAACAAGCCAGTACACAGTACGATGCCCTTGACCATGGAGCTTGGCTCCATGCCTTAACCATGCAGCACCTGAAGGAAAAATAACATAAAATGCAATGTAATTACATTCTGTAACATTTCAGACAGGCTGGATAGTCATAATATTATCAAGGCAACTTCTTCAGAAAAATATGACAAATGACTTGTCCAAGAACAGCTCCACTGAAAATACCTAAATATTTGACGTACGTACGATCGGTAGCCATGGGACATAAGTTACTTCCGGGTTGAAGATCGAGCAATTTTGCGATCATTGCCACAGAGTACGAATACTAACGAAACATAAACGACTAATATTTTACAAACGGTTATTAAAAAACTTAACCAAGACAAAGCTGTCAAAGTGAAATCCTCACTAGAGTTAATGAATCAATCTTCCTTGTGTACACGCTACGACGCGACGCTACGTAAGTTGTAAACAAATCAGTGTGACGCCATCTTGGATTTTAGCGCGATCGTGGAATCACAACCAATTTTGAAACGGCGAAAGAGACGATTAATAAGTCTTGAGATGACAAAAAAATATTTTGACCGAATTGTAAACGTGACAAATCGTTCAAAAATGTTTTTATTTCGGGAACTTGCAGTCGCGAACGAAAATGACGCAGTGTTAAATTTACCCTAAAATCACGTTGTACGGGTCGAACAACGACCACAATTTTTCCGATTTCTCGAAATAGCACGCTAAATAGTGCATAAAAAGACCAAAACAGCATAGCTTTCATGGAAGGAAAATCTTGCAAGTTAATTTCGATTGACAAACTTACCGTCTTACAGCTAATCCTGTGAAGTTATGATCTCGGGAAAAGCAGCGTAACGGTCTCCGTATGCGTAGTGGAAGTGACGCTCATTTGAAAGAAAATCTCATTAACATATGCAAATATACGACCCGCGTTCTCGAGTGATATCACAAAACACTTCCGGTTTTCACTTGGCCTGCGTAAAATGGCCGCTCTGTGCATGGCACGGTTTGGAAATGACAACAAGAATGAAAATGAAAGATTACATCAGAAAACGGCCATGAAAATGCTTCAAACTTTCCACAAATTTAGAACAACACTTGCTGTTTGGTATACTAACTATGATCACTGAAAATTGTCCCCGCATTTTTAGAGAAAACCTACCTACAAAACGCCGTTTAGGCGCTGAACAACATACACAGCTTAGGCGAGCCAAATTTGAAAGATCAAAGTCACTGCGAGCAAGATGACCTTTCAACCTACTTCGTCTCCAAATATGGGCATCCTAGGGTGTGGTTAACCTCTGTAACGAGCCATTCCATTCTAACATAGGAAGTAGTGGCCTGAGAAAACTGTGCGCCACTGTACGGCACGCTGTACGGCGAAAAATAATGCTGGATTTTGAGCGCTAAAATGACATGGTTTTTTTCTTTATTATTTTCTAAAAAACTTGCGTGGTAGAATAAACAATTGAATAGGAATTTTATTGAATTAGACCTAATACCATATAAGGAAATCATTATGCAAATCTATATGATGAAAGTCATGTAGTGACATAACATATCATTAATTGTGGAAGCAACGACATAGTTACTGACACTATGAAGTGCTCATAAGCTACAAGGTTTTGGGTATGATTCAATAGTAAATCTCTCTTGTGAACTTTGACTTGTGCCAACTGTGCCTGGGTAAGTTTAGGATTTCGCACCCGAAAATGAAAACCCAAATCTAATATTTGTTCATTACTGTCTACAGTTACTCACAAATACACAAAATCAAAATAAAGAATCGGTTAATATATTGAAAACGTTTCGATATCTCTGAATAACAGTATTTGCAATGTTTTGAATGCAAAATTGTTTTTGCTAATTCTTGGGATTGATGTTTGATTTCTATTTCATTTTTTAGTTTAATGGTCAGCCTGGAGAGTATCTCAAAGAAGCATGTGCCAACTTCTGCAGGTATCAAGGCTGTACACTGGACAGACTGAAACATTGGCAGAAAAAGGACGACAAACTAGCCAAGTTTTTAGCGGTAAATAATACGTTCCTGTAGTATCTTTCATGTGTTTACTCAAAGAGTGAATGTATTGAATTGTTGCAAGTGATAATTACATGTGAACCCCTGTAGTCAAGAGGAGTATGAGATATTAATGTACATATATGATATTGACTCAGTGGAGGAACATGTAAGCTGGTTGAATACCTTGTTAGGGTTTGTTGTGAAATCTGTGCCAGAACATGTAAGCTGGTTTGTTGTGAAATCTGTGCCAGAAAACATATGCATATCATCAACTTTTGAACATATTCCTTGAAAAATATGATCCAGTCAAAATTAAAAATCTGTACAAAAATGTGAAAAAAGCACTCCTCTGTATAGCAGCAAACAAACTTAGTGGATTTTCCTGGGAAAAATGAATATTGAATTTAATTGAGATGTCCTCTTTCTCTACTGAAGTGTTTTGATGTTGTTTTTATTGCAGGATGCTGAAAATAATCCAGTCTGTCGGAGGTTACAGTTAAAAGATTTTATTCCATGTGTCTTCCAGCGGCTAACAAAATATCCTCTACTATTGGATAATATTATCAAATACACTCAAAGTATGTATGGTTTATTAGTCCCAATGTGATCAAAGTTTACTTTCCTTTCAAAATAAAAATCAGAGAGGATCATTAACCTTGTCATTGTCATCAGACGTATCGTAGTACTGTGGGGAGTACATGATTAGACGTATCGTAGTACTGTGAGGAGTACATGATTAGACATAGTACTGTGGGGAGTACATGATTAGACGTATTGTAGTACTGTGGGGAGTACATGATTAGACGTATTGTAGTACTGTGGGGAGTACATGATTAGACGTATTGTAGTACTGTGGGGAGTGCATGATTAGACGTATTGTAGTACTGTGGGGAGTACATGATTAGACGTATTGTAGTACTGTGGGGAGTGCATGATTAGACGTATTGTAGTACTGTGGGGAGTACATGATTAGACGTATTGTAGTACTGTGGGGAGTACATGATTAGACATATTGTTGTAGTACTATGGGGAGTGCATGATTAGACGTATTGTAGTACTGTGCGGAGTACATGATTAGACGTATTGTAGTACTGTAGGAGTGCATGATTAGACATATTGTAGTACTATGGGGAGTGCATGATTAGATGTATTGTAGTACTGTGGGGAGTACATGATTAGACGTATTGTAGTACTGTGGGGAGTGCATGATTAGACGTATTGTAGTACTGTGGGGAGTACATGATTAGACGTATTGTAGTACTGTGGGGAGTACATGATTAGACGTAGTACTATGGGGAGTGCATGATTAGACGTATTGTAGTACTGTGGGGAGTGCATGATTAGACGTATTGTAGTACTGTGGGGAGTACATGATTAGACGTAGTACTATGGGGAGTGCGTGATTAGACGTAGTACTGTTGGGAGCGCAAGATTCCACAAATGATATAATTTAACCACTCACTTAAAAAATCTAAAAACCAAATTTCTCTCTCCCAAAAAATCAATCTATATCATATTCCTTAATATTTCCAATGTTGATCAATATTTCCTTGATCGACAACCTGGCCCACTGTAAATTCTCTTAAATATCACTACTGAGCTGTATCAGCCACTAAGTCGCTTTTTATGAATCAACATGAACATTTCATCTGTCAAGATCATTGTAAAAACCATACTGGTGTACCCAAGTGTTTTAATATCGTCTTTTCAATACAAAAATTGTGTTTACAAAACTACATTATTCACAAAACAGTTATTGTAATTTTTAGTACATTTAACTCCCTGTGGTATAAATAATTATGTCATGCATGCACCAAGAACTATTTAAGCTTGAACCATCTTAGTTTTGACAGTCAGTTGAAATGTTGAATCGACTTGTCAAATATTGCATAGTGATATAAATATTTCAATGAATTGTCAAGTATTGCATTGTTTTAATCAAACTTTGCACCACAAAGTACATCCTTATTTTGCATATATCTAAAGAATGGAAACTTCATATTGTTTTCTGTTGTTTCTATCTGTCAGACAAGTCACCAGATCATGAGAAGGTCACACAAGCAAGAAATTGTTGCAAAAATATATTAGAACATGTGAACACTGCAGTGAGGGAAGCTGAAAATCAATTGCGACTTCAAGATCTGATAAAGAAGACGGACAAGACTCCATTTGACAAGTCCAGTCATACCTTTGTGTCTGAGTTCAAAGTAAGTTTGTGTTTAATTTTCTTCCTCAACTCATTTTTGGCTCCTTTTCCTCTGTCTACACTTCATATCTGTCAGTAGACAGGTTTATGGAGCCTATAAGGGACTGGTCAGTTCCTTCAGCCTGGGAGGGGGGGGGGCGGTGGATTATTTTTGCCGTCATCAAAAACTGGTTGACCCCCCCTATTCCAAATTTTGAAACAGGGTGACCCCCTATTCAAATTTCGAAAACAGGGTGAACCCCCCCCCCCCCCCCCCCCCCCCCCCCCCCCCCCCACCCCCCCCCCCCCCCCCCCCCCCCGCATGCGACATAGGTAAAACAAAAGGTGACATAAATTTTATATATATATATATATATATATATATATATATATATATATATATATATATATTATATTTTACATTTTACATATATTTATATTTTAAATATAGTCATTCTATGTTTTAATGAAATTGTTGACATGTCAGTTGTAAGATAGGTATTTCAAAATGTAAATCTTAAAGTTTGAATACAGTACATTTTGAATGAGCTGTATTTTGAATGAGCTGTGAATGTATTTCACACTTTCTATGCTTAACCAGATGTCCTGAACTGTTGTACAGAAATGGATCTCAATCATTAATATCAAAGAGGAAAAAGCAGTGAATCAAAAACTTTTATGGGTGTTAAGACTTGCCAACATCCAATTAAATCTCCTGAGGAGCCATAGAGAGCTTTTTTAGCCAAATCTGATGTGTACAGTGTCTGAGAGGACCTTTTCTTGTAACATTGAAACCATAAAAGCACAGGTAATAATGACAAAAACTGCCTTTTTTAACTGTTATTTTGTTCATAAAAAAGCATCTTTCTACAGAAAACCAGTGACACAAAGGAAAATAATAGCATCAATGAGAAGGAAAGATATCTTGTCATTTTTCTATTTCTAAAATAAGTCACTGTATCAAATATATATTGTGAAATATTTGTGCATGTTGCTTTCTCATACTGAATTCTCATAGAGAGAACAGAAAAGTATCAGGAATTTGTCATCCTTTTCATATGAAATGCAGATTTCATAATGGTACACTTTCACTTAGCAAACATCAAGATATCTCTGAAATATTAAAGTATGGCGCCCGAAGGGCGCGCCGAAAAATATGAAACATCCTGATATCTCCGATATATATGCCTTGTATATTAAAGTCATGCACCTGAAGGGCATGCTGAAAAATGTCTGATATATAAAAGTAATGAGCTTGAAGAGCACGCTGAAAAATATTGAACATACAGATATCTCTGATGTATGTATGTTGATATGTTAAAGTTGGGCGTGCTGAAAAAATATGACTGATTATTAAAGTTACGCGCCCAAAGGGCGCGCCGAAAAATACAACTGAATGATGAAATTTGTGGCTGACACTAGCATTTTAGGCAATGATGAGCCTGTGTCAAAATTCAAAAACACACTGACCCCCCCTATTGGGCATTTCAAAAACATGGTGACCCCCCCTATCACCAAAGTCAAAAACAGGGCCCCCCCCCCCATGAATCCACCACCCCCCCCCCCCCCCCCCCGGCTGAAGAAACTGACCAGTCCGTAACTAGAAAACTATCAGACCAAACAATGAGTTTACTTGGTTGACTGTAAGGGTCAAAGTTCACCTTGAGTTAGACAAGTATGCAATGAAATATCTCAAATTTCAGTTATAAACACTTTAAGTACTCTGAATCTAGGTGGGATTTAATACAAGCATAGGTTTATATAATGAAAGAAAAACAAAACAATAAAAGAACAAACTGATCTCCATTACTGAACTCATTCAAGTATAACCCCATGCTCATATATTAGCCCTCCACCAATTAAGAGAATTTTAAAATCGAAATGTTAGAAGAGTGAAATGGGTTGTTAATGTTTGTAGAATTACATTTCAGATCAAAGAAACTATCAAAAGATATTAAAATAATTGGACATTGATGTTCCCATGACCGCATCATCAGGAACATCGACAGTTTTTCTAGTACAAATACAATGCAAAACTGTAGCTCTCTGTCACCATCACCTAAATAGAAGAGTTATACTCAAAAGTCACATCCGCCATTGTTTATTGTCATTCATGTCCATGATAAACAATAAACTCACACAGGCGCAATTCCAACGACTGTTTCCCTTTAAAACAAAGGCATAGTATTTCACAAAGTATTGCATTTGAAGCCACACTCTCCATAGAAGCCACACTCTGACTTTGCAACATTGTCATTGTGATTTTTCCTTTAGAATTTGAATAATTCATACAGAACAAGTCAGCATCTTAAGTAAACAACACCATAGCAGTGAAATTTGTAATATTCATCAAACGCAAACAATCTATTTTGTGCACGATATCTAGATGTACCTCATCATCATAGCTGCAACATTTCAATTATATGATGTAGATTATGACAGACATGTTTTAACTTCCATCAATCACCATCGTACCTTGGATACAGTGTTTACAGTTGTATGGTCCCACACAACCTTTGAGCGCAGTTCTGACAACTGTACCCCATTTAAGTCGTGCTTCACTGTCATGTTACCCAGGGAAGTAATATTGCTAGAGTTTTCAGGAGATTTTTGTGAAATACTTCTGCTTTTGTCCACTCTAATCTACTTTCTTGTTTTGAATGACAGAATATTGATTTGATGGCACGGAAGTTGATACATGACGGTCCTTTGACATGGAGGCAAGGTCGTGCCAAGTCAGTTGGTAAGACTGCTATTATGCTTAAGTATCTTACTCTCTTTTCATTGTTATCATTATGATGTTATTTTAAGTCTTCACTCTCAAAAATGGGGGGGGGGGCATGTCAATGGATCTAAAGGTTTGTCTCAGCCTGTCCATCCATCGATCCACAGCCACTACTGAAAGGTGCGTGGACTGATTTCATTCTGACTTTGAACAATGCATTATGAAATACATCATGAAATACTTATGCATATACATTTATATTGTGATATGATCATTGCCACTATGCTGATATTTTGTTCTGATTTGTTATGCCAAGAGTCATCTACGTAGGAATGTAAGAACAGATCTTGTTCAAACTTTGTACATAGACAATATACTGTAAAATATATTTACATGTCAATAATGTAATACTATATGGCCACCGGACTGCCACTTTGTTGCAATTTTTCAATTTCTATAGCCACTATGCAGACATGCCTGCATAAATTCATTCAACCTTGGTACAAGGACAATTTACCATGATGTCAATTAGGATGACAATCTATTTTGCCACCCAGTATCCATTTTGTCATTATCTTTTCATGTTGTGAACCATTTCATTGACACACTTGAATAGATGACATTCAAAGGTTGTAAAGGAGAGTGTACCGTGACATGCTATGTCAATTTGTTTCATATTACAATAAAACATTGCCACCAAGCGATCATTTTAAAATAACTGTTCACACCAAGAGTCATAACGCCGAGGTGACTATCATTTTGATATGCATATCAATTTGTGCCAGTATAGGAATTAGCAACTTGGAACAATAGCTATGAATTCATAGCATGTATAAAGTCATATGGCCACACACTTCTATGATTCTAAATCACAGTGTATCTAACAGAGTAATTGATCAACTTTCAGATCTCCATGTACTCCTACTTGAAGATCTTCTAGTTCTTCTGCAAAAAGATGATAACCGATATATATTAAAGTGTCATAGCACTACAACGCAGACAGGACAGGAACAAGTCAAGAACACACACAGTCCTATCATCAAACTAACCAATTTACTCTGCAGAAATGTTGCCACGGGTATGACTTCTAAAGAAACTGCTTCCAATATGTAGCTTAGTAAACCATCCCTATACACAAGTTTGTGTTGCTAAGCTCTCAACTGATGTTATTGGTCAGCTTGGAGAGTTCATAGTATGATTGGTAGATCATTGCAGTGTGGTTAACATGGAGACCTTAAGTATCGTTTGTCATCCTAGCGACCTTACAGTTTGATTAATCATGCTGAATTATAGTTGGTCAAAATTAAAAACTCATTGTACAATTGTTCAGCTTCATAATTGTAAAGTGTAGGTAACGTCTATGTTTTCACTCTTTAGTTACTGCTGATAAAAACCTTCAACCTTTGGAAAGTATTTTTGTAAAAGTGGTCAGTTGTTATTGTTTTTATCATGACTAGTACAGAGGATGACAAAATGGTAAGATAGCAAAGTTAATAAGCCACTGTCAGTATCACTTGCTGAGTTCTTATCTCCCATGGAAAACAGTAAGGAACTTAGACTGGTGGTTTACGATGTGTAGACCGCTGTTTGATGAGTGTGTTATCTTCTGGAAGAATAATCTGCAGGGATGTGTTCACATCAAAGTTACATACTATATTCTATAATCCCTATGTGGGATGTCAAAAAATATGTAACACACAGGATCATTATAATTGTTTTAAGAAGTAAAAAATGGATGTGTTTGCTTTGTTAGACTGTTATGAGAATGGTTCTTTTCACAGAGCCAGGGAAGTAGAAGAGATTAAGGGAAGATAACTCTCAGCAAAGAAGGACACATTGTAAAGGATATTGATAGGGTCCTACCAACTTTGCTATCTGAATTATTTTATCCTCTGCCGTGTGTATTTTGTATGTAGGCACTCTGGTTATCTCTATGCTGTATGGTACTACGTCATGCTTCACTCACTGATCCCAAAATTTAAAACAAAAGTTTTTATGCAGTACGTATTAGGTTGGAAATCTATTCCAAACAGAATTCTCACAAAAGTACTGTCAACTAAGCCAAGCCTCTATGCCTTTATCTATCCAGATAAGAAAGCATTTTTCTTGGTAAGTACTTCACAAGTGGGACCACAGATATATGAGCTTGTGGCTTCAACTGGAAATGAAAGAAAAATCTGGTCAGACAAAATCACACAGCAGGCTGATGGAGTGAACAAACTAAGTAACAAAAGAAGAGGTGGAAAAGTGGTTACATCACCAAGTCATCTTCCTCCGCCACCAGACTTCAATGAAGCTGATGAAGAAAAAATCAAGCCATCGTTGTTAGCAAAGTAAGTTTGTCTCACTTATCGAGACAGGAAAGAATATTTGTAAATTTATCCAGACTTATGCACCTCCAGAGTGAAAGATTTAAAACTTTTGCTCAAACTTTCCTCAAGGAATCTTTTGACCTTCTCTTTCAAAATCCAGAATAAAAATCACTAACCACCATGCAAATTTTGGGACGATATTTGAAATTCAAAACAGCTGCCATTCGTATGTAAACTCTAATGGAGAAAAACAAAATAGCAGACTAACATGGCGAAAAATTTTCCATACACCAAAAGCTTTATTCCTTTCACCCCCAGTTCCCTGTATACAGGTCAAGGTTGAGCGCCATTTAATTAGTGAACTTCACTTTCTCTCTTTTATATTATGATTGCAAGTTCTCTTTACATTGTGTGTAACAATAAACCAAAACTGCACACTTGTATCAACAATTTTTGCTGTAACTATTTCCAACTCATTTGTGTCATACTGACGGTGGTTAATACTCTATTTTGATTGATTACTTCACGATGTAATGTGGCGGGGGAAACATATTCCTCAGTACCTGTAGCAAAATGCTACATTGTACTCTCAAGCAGACTTTAGCATTTCGCATTTTGTATTTTCGTTAAGGGGGAGGGGTTTTTTATGTAAGTGAAGGACTTTCGTTTCTTGAACTTATGTGACAATCAGAGACAATCCCTTACATGAAGTGAAAACAATATGAGGAGGTAATGGCTTTAATACAAATTGAGTTTTAAATGCTTCAATAAGAAGAGTTGCAATCAGAATTCATCCTTTGCCTTGTTGTATTAACTATTGTAATGAAGTGTTTTAAGTGAAATGATTCTTTTGAAGTTGATAATAGAGATTCTTACAATCTTTATCCAAAATTCTTGTCTGCAGCATTGTTAGTGACACTGAAAAGTTTAATGTCAAGAATAAGAGTGGAAGCCTGGACAACCTTGACCACATTGGATATGAACACAAGGTCAATCCTGTAGAAATCCAAAACCCACCAAGGCTGATTAATCCAGATGATGTGGTTGTGACCAATCATCAAGTGAAATTTGAAAAGCCAGATGCTTTAACTATGCTTTCTCCAATACAAAGACTCAGAAAAATCGATGAAACGTTACACAATGCATTGATTGAAAAAAATAGAATTATTTCAGAAATATTGGGATTGCCCATGGAAGAATATGATGACAGTGAGCAGGTGAGTGATGATGTAGCATTTTTAGAGAACTTTAAGAATCCTCTATTCTTGTATTCTTGGTCTTAAGGGGGCGCTATACCCAACACAGCGTATTTTGCTCCAAAAGCACTTTTTTGCAAATATTCATTCAATTTTAATTAATTTGTTAACCCAAAATTAAGATATTGGTTTGGTTCATCTATTAATTTGTAAAGAAGTTGTAAAGTTTTCTTTGTCACAACAATTGTTGAACACATTACTGAGGTGTTACACAGTGTACTAGATGAACGTCTGCTATGACAACTCATTTGATTGTCTCTGTTCTCAGTTGTCACAGTACGAAGACGAAGTGCATGATCCCAAGCGTATTGTTCATGATGTAATGTTACAAATAACAGACTGCTAACAGCAACCAATGACCACATGACCACTATATCACATAGTCAACATCTGGGGTCAACAGGTATGTATATTCATACAATACAGATGTAACAATATATCTTGAAATGCATATTTCAAATTTTCATCTATTCAATGTTTTCATTAAACCTGTTTTACTGTATGGCTCAGAGATTTGGGGACAAGATTTCATGGACTACAAGAAGTGGGATAAATCAGCAATTGAAAAAACTCACCTCAAATTTTGTAAGAACATTTTACAGTGTAATAGACAAGCTTGTAATGCCGCTGTGAGGGGTGAACTAGGACAATTCCCACTTCTACTTGAGATCAAACTTAATATTGTTAAACACTGGCTTCGTATCGTACAACTGCCACATTATAATCTCGCTAAAGAAGCTTTTCTGGAGCAAATGGTAAACAACACTAACAATAGATCCTGGTTTAACTGTTTAAGTGCTTTAATTAAAGACAATGGAATGGACTTTCTCCTTGATAAAGCTCCATCACTTAAACACCACAAAGTTTATAACTGGATTAATGAAAACAAATTTAACAAACAATTATGAGGTCTTTTGGAAAAAATTGATCACTGATGAAAATAGTAAACTAAGAATGTATGCCAAAATAAAGCATAATTTAGATTAGAACCCTACTTAACACAGTTACAAGGTGAGAAAAGAAAATTACTCACCAAACTTCGCATTAGCAATCATGATCTAGCAATTGAAAAAGGAAGACACACTGTTCCAAAAACCCCAATTACTGAAAGATACTGCAATCAGTGTAACACCAACAGTATTGAAGATGAAACACACTTTTATTAGTCTGTCAGAAATACAAAGTCCAAAGAAAGAACTTTTTCAGTAAAATCAATTTCCCAAACGACAATACTGAAATCAGCTTATTTCTCTACTAACAAAACAAGAGTTCTCTTTTAATGAACAACTTGCAGATTATATTTTTACTTTATACAAACAAAGAAATACCTAGTTATATTTATTATTAGCTACTATTATTATACTGTAATACTTTATCTTTATTGAAGAAAATTTTAACTTATTTTGTATCACACTTTTATTGCCACAAATGTGATGTAAATCCTATATTTACAAGCAAGCAATAAATATTATTATTATATTATTATAATTTTTACTTGAAGTTGAACTACGAAGTCAAGTATTGTTGCCACTGTTTTATTTGGTACAGGGACATGTCAGAAATATGAAATAGACTTTTAACAGAAAAAATATTGGGACTCTACAGCTGTAACAGTCATATTTTGAAGGCTACCGCAAAACCACAGTGTTGCAGATTTGCATGCATTTTTGTTATATCTGTCTTCTTATAAGTCATCTGCTGAGCTTGTTTTTGAATATAACCTCACTTGTTAGGTATCATTAGAAAGATAATTTACTAATCTTCAAAATGACATATTGTAACATGCAATATGTAGTATAGTTTTCATGATATATGACCAAAACTTACCCCATACCCCAAAGTTTACATTGAAAATTGCAGTCATAGCTAAAACCAAATTCTACAAATCTTTTAGCTAGACACAAAAAATCTGGCCGTTTTTGCTATTAAATCTGTTTTATTTGGTACAGGGACATGTCAGAAATATGAAATAGACTTTTAACAGAAAAAATATTGGGACTCTACAGCTGTAACAGTCATATTTTGAAGGCTACCGCAAAACCACAGTGTTGCAGATTTGCATGCATTTTTGTTATATCTGTCTTCTTATAAGTCATCTGCTGAGCTTGTTTTTGAATATAACCTCATTTGTTAGGTATCATTAGAAAGATAATTTACTAATCTTTAAAATGACATATTGTAACATGCAATATCTAGTATAGTATTCATGATATATGACCAAAACTTACCCCATACCCCAAAGTTTACATTGAAAATTGCAGTCATAGCTAAAACAAAATTCTACAAATTCTTTAGCTAGACACAAAAAATCTGGCCGTTTTTGCTATTAAATCTGTTTTATTTGGTACAGGGATATGTTAGAAATATGAAATGGACTTTTAATAGAAAAAATATTGGGACTCTACAACATTTACTGTAACAGTCATATTTTGAAGGCTACAGCAAAATCACAGTGTTGCAGATTTGCATGCATTTTTGTTAAACTTGTCTTCATATAGGCTATTTGCTGAGCATGATTTTGAATATAACCTCACTTGTTAGATATCATTAGAAAAATAATTTACTAATCTTTGAAATTACATATTGTAACATGCAATACCTAGTATAGTTTTCATGAAATATGGCCTAAACTTACCCCACACCCCAAAGTTTACATTGAAAATTGCAGTCATAGCTAAAATCAAATTCTACCAATGTTTTACGCAGACATAAAAAAGTGGTCAAATTTTTTATGAAATCTGTTTTATTTTGAACTTGGCCACATCAGAAATACGAAATGAAGTTTTAACAGGAAAAAAATTGGATTCTATGGCTGTAACCGTGAAAGCTAAACAAGATTATTGCATATTAACAATATGTCATTTTAAAAAGCTAGTAAATTACCTTTTTATATAATACCTAACAAGCCAGGTTCTGTCAAAAATGAAGCTCAGCAAATGACTTATAAGAAGACAGATTTAACAAAAAAGCATGCGAGTTGGCAATACTGTGATTTTGCGATACCCTTCAAAATATGACTGTTACAGCTGTAGAGTCCCAATATATTTTCTGTTAAAAGTCTATTTCATATTTCTGACATTCCCCAGTAGCAAATAAAAAGATTTCATATGAAGCATTGCCTTATTTGTTATGTCTAGCTAGAAAATTGGTAGAATTTGACGGTAGCTACGAAAGTAATTTTCGATATAAACTTTGTGGTATGGGGTAAGTTTTCGTCATATTCAATGAAAACTATATAAGATATGGCATATAACAATATGTCATTTTAAAAACTACTAAATTACCTTTTCGATGGTACCAAATAAACATGGTTATGTAATAAAATAAGCTCAGCAGATGACCTACAATGGGACAAAATTAACAAAAACACATATGAGTCTGCACTGCTGTGATTTTGCAGTACCCCGCAGAATATGCCGGTTACAGCCATAGAATCCCAATATTTTTTTCTGTTAAAAGTTCATTTCGTATTTCTGATATGGCCAAGTTCAAAATAAAACAGATTTCATAAAAAAATTGCCCACTTTTTATGTCTGCGTAAAACATTGGTAGAATTTGATTTTAGCTATGACAGCAATTTTCAATGTAAACTTTGGGGTATGGGGTAAGTTTTGGTCATATATCATGAAAACTATACTAGATATTGCATGTTACAATATGTCATTTTAAAGATTAGTAAATTATCTTTCTAATGATACCTAACAAGTGAGGTTATATTCAAAAACAAGCTCAGCAGATAACCTATATATAAAGACAAATTTAACAAAAATGCATGCAAATCTGCAACACATGTGATTTTGCGGTAGCCTTCAAAATATGACTGTTACAGCTGTAGAGTCCCAATATTTTTTCTGTTAAAAGTCCATTTCATATTTCTGACATATCCCTGTACCACATAAAACAGATTCAATAGCAAAAACGGACAGATTTTATATGTCTAGGTTAAAAAATGGTAGAATCTGATTTTAGCTATGACTGCAATTTTCAATGTAAACTTTGGGGTATGGGGTAAGTTTTGGTTATATATCATGAAAACTATACAAGATATTGCATGTAACAATATCTCATTTTAAAGATTAGTAAATTATCTTTCTAATGATACCTAACAAGTGAGGTTATATTCAAAATCACGCTCAGCAGATGACTTATATGAAGACAAGTTTAACAAAAATGCATGCAAATCTGCAACACTGTGGTTTAGCGGTACCCTTCAAAATATGACTGTTACAGCTGTAGAGTCCCAATATTTTTCTGTTAAAAGTCTATTTCATATTTCTTACATGTCCCTGTACCAAATAAAACATATTTAATAGCAAAAACGGCCAGATTTTTTGTGTCTAGCTAAAAGATTGTAGAATTTGGTTTTAGCTATGACTGCAATTTTCAATGTAAACTTTGGGGTATGGGGTAAGTTTTGGTCATATATCATGAAAACTATACTAGATATTGCATGTTACAATATGTCATTTTAAAGATTAGTAAATTATCTTTCTAATGATACCTAACAAGTGAGGTTATATTCAAAATCACGCTCAGCAAATGACTTATAAGAAGACAGATATAACAAAAATGCATGCAAATCTGCAACACTGTGGTTTTGCGGTAGCCTTCAAAATATGACTGTTACAGCTGTAGAGTCCCAATATTTTTTCTGTTAAAAGTCTATTTCATTTTTCTGACATGTCCCTGTATCAAATAAAACAGATTTCATACAAAGCATTGCATTTTTTATTGTGCCAAGCTAAAAAATTGGTAGAATTTTAGATTTACTGTAATTTGCAATGTTAAATTTTTGGGTATGGGGTAAGTTTTGGTCATATTTCACAAAAACTGTAGAAAATATTGCATAGTACAATATGTCATCTTAAAGAAGAATAAATTCCCTTTCTAATGATACCAAACAAGTGAGGTTATGTTAAAAATGAGCTCAGCACATGACTTACAAGAAGACAGATTTGACGAAAATGCATTTGGCTTGGAAAATGGTGATTTTGCGGTACCCGTCAAAACATGACCATAACAGCTATTGCGTCCCTATATTTTTTCTGTTAAAATTCCATTTCGTATTCTAGGGATCCCAAGGCTTCTGAAAAATACAGGTTTGTTTATATCCTGTGGGGGGGGGGGGGTGCACGTAGACCCCCTCTAGCCCACGGCCTAAATACAGTGTTTTCACTTATAGGCGAGCGGCAGGCTCACCTATTTTTCACACTTAATGTACCCACCTTACATACAGCCACATCATACATCATTTGAAAGCTTATTATCTCTACTTCAAGAAAATTGACGATGTGGAGCTGCCAATTAGGGCCATAACCCCCTAATTTGCATAATTCACATGGGTACCCAATTTGCATAAATGTGATATAAAATTAGGAAATTCATTGTTAACTACTCTAAACATACTTTTAAACTATCGAGTGATATATCAAATGAAAGGTATTGGCATGTAAAATACAAAATTGATATCCAAAAAGATATTTAAAATGGTTTTACTGAAATATTTTCATATTTATATTGAAAAAAATATTTTCCCCTTTTCAATAACAATATTTTAAAATTTTGAACACATACAGCCACATCATACAGCCACATTATACATCATTTGAAAGCTTACTGTCTCTACTTGAAGAAAATAGACAACATTTAGCAGTCAAGTACGGCCGTAGCCCCTAATTTGCATAAATCCGACGGGTACCCAATTTGCATAAATGCGATATAATATTAGATATTATTCATTCACTACTCGAAACATACTTTTAAACTATCGAGTGATATATCAAATGAAAGGTATTTGCATGTAGAATACTAAACAGACATCCAAAAGATATTTAAATTCATTTCACTGAAATATTGTCATATTTATATTAAAAAATATTTTCCCTTTTCAATAACAATATTTAAAAAAATTAATACAAAAAGCCAAATCGTACAGCATCATCATACGTCATTTGAAAGCTTACTATCTCTACTTCAAGAACATTGACAATGTGGAGCTGTCAAGTACGGACGTGGCCCTTAATTTGCATAATTTACATGGGTACCCAATTTGCATAATGCGATATAAAATTAGAAATTTATTAACTACTATAAACATACTTTAAACTATCGAGTGATATATCAAATGAAAGGTATTTGCATGGAGAATACAAAATGGATATCCAAAGAGATATTAAAATGATTTTACTAAAATGTTTTCGTACTAATGTAGAACAATATACTTTCCCCTTTTGAATAACGATATTTTAATAATTTTAACACATAGAACCGCATCACACAACCACATCAAACGTTATTTGAAAGCCTATTATCTCTGCCTCATGAAAAATGACGATATGCAGCTGACAAATAGGGCTGTAATTATTTAATTTGCATAATGCACACGGGTACCTAATTTGCATGAATACGATATAAAATTACAAAAATCCATTGTTAAGTACTCTAAACTTACTTTTCAACTATCAAGTGATATATCAAATGATAGGTATTTGCATGTAGAATAGAATCATGAACTCCAAACGTGTATTCAAAATATTCTTATTGAATATTTTCAATTAAATCGTAAACATCTTGACTCGTTTTTAATATTCAAAATATTGTGTAGTAAATACGAATAATGCTCACGTTATGGGGATAAATATCTGAATTTGTTTTGCAATTGATTTTTTTATTAAGGATACGCAACTGGAACCTTTTCCTGTCTAATTCCCATATAGCTGAAACAACAATTATACATAAAACCAATGGGAACTAATTCGGATAATTGTGTCTTCATATTTTGCAATTAAAACGTGTTTTGCACTCTATAGTCGAGTGTTGAAATTTACAAGTTACTCTTAAAAACAAGTAAAAAGAAAAGCAGATGAGCTTAAATTTGCAAATTAAACCGACATTACTTCACCATCCAATTATCTCAAATTAGTTCCAATCTTGTTATAAATAGCTGTGTGTGAATGGCCCTTTGTTTTATTGATGTCATTTTGTTTCAATTTCTCTAGAAATCTTGTTTTGATGGAGACATCATTGGTTACTACATCTGTGTTACATCTGTATTTTCAGTTCAGTTATGTGGAATATGTAGACGGAAGGCACCATATTTCATTTACCGTATTTATGAAGGAAAAGCAACACTCAACACACCGTTCGTATCTTCGTTGCTTGCATTTTATGTATGATATTGTGTATATTGTCAGTGTATATTATGTTTGGCTGTTTTATATAAAGTGTTAATTAGCCATGGAGATTATTCCAGTTAACAGTAAAATACTAGCACCACTTACAAGTTGGTACCTCATGCTAAAAATACAAGTGAACAAAATGACGCCCACCAGGAAAGTTCGTGGGCCGCCCAATTATAAGTGGATGATGCAGTCCAACCTTTCACAGATCAGAATTCATTGACTATTTTCTCAAACAAATCGTGAAGAAATAAACAACATATATCAAGAGACGACAGATTTTACATGGAAACTTGAGACAATAAAAGTTCCGGCCAATGCGACATTGGTAACACTAGACATTGTTTCAATGTACACTAATACACAGCACAATGAAGCAATGGAATCAGTCGACAGAGCATTAAATCAGGAAAGATCATCAAATGATTGCATAATCAAAAAACCAACAACAAATACATGATAGTTATGCTGAAAATGATCTTGAAAAACAACACTTTCAAGTCAACAGTGAATTTTACCGTCATGTATTTGGGTGTGGTACGGGATCTTCAGTTTTACCAGAAATTCCCGACATTACATTTCACAAGACAAAATGAGAATAATTCAGCAACACACTGAACAAATATCGCTCTGACTGAGATTCAGAACGATGATGTGATTCTCATTGAAACTCAACACGAGCTTAATTAATTCATATCAAACATAAACAAATGCATCATACTTTCAAATTTTCGAAAGCTCTTCTCAAGAAATCATATCGTTAGACCTCATTATCTATAAAGGTCATCGGTGCAACAAAGAGACATTCTCGACTGCAAAACACACACAAACAAACAGATACATTGCGGTTCATGAAACCAAACGGCAACATTCAAGGGCCTTGTTAACGCGAAACATTACGATACATTAGAACAATCATGCAACAACAAGACAATACAAAATACACAGATATGAACTGAATATGCTCACGTGTTTTACAACAGGTTCATTAATAGCAGTGCGCTTCAGAGAACAATAAGATATATGTTATCACTATATGAAGCAGGTTTTTTTCAACATTGCACAGTACTCTCAGATTTTAATCACTAATTACAAAACTTTATTTAATATGCAAATGAGCTGTTAATTAACTTGACACTGCTCAATGCTTCATATGACAATTAGATATCCATCAGATCAACATTTGTAGCACGTTTCATTTAATTTAATGCTGTAATTTTAGAGTTATGTCACTAATTACAAAGTTCATTAAATATGCAAATAATCCCTAAATTTACTTGACACTATTCAATGATTCATAGCACAATTGAATATTTATCAAATCAATATCTGTAGCACGTTTCGCAAAATTTGGTGCCGTAATTTCAGAGTTATATACCTAATTACAAAGTTTATTAAATATGCAAATGAACCATTAATTAACTTTACACTACTAAATGCTTTACAACACAGTTAGATATCTGTCAGATCAGTATATGCAGCAGTTTTCATCACATTTGATGCAGTTATTTCGGAGTTATATGACTAATTATAAAACTTCATGAAATATGCAAATGAGCTAATTATTACCTTGACACTGTTCAGTGCTTCTCAGTACAATATGATATTTATCAGATCAACATCTGTAGCAAGTTTCATCAAATTTAACGCTGTAATTTTGGAGTAATATCACTAATTACAAAGTTCATTAAATATGCAAATTAACCCTTAATTAACTTCACACAAGTAAATGCTCTACACCACAATTAGATATCTGTCGGATCAGTATCTGCAGCAGATTTCATCACATTTGGTGCAGTTATTTTGGAGTTATATCACTAATTACCAAACTTCATAAAATATGCAAATGACCTATTTGTTAACTTGACACTGCCAAATGCTTCTCAGTACAATTAGATATTTATCAAAACAATATCTGTACCCAATTTCAAAGACTTGGGTGCTGGAATTTCAGAGTTATATACCTAATTACAAATTTCATTAAATATGCAAATGAACCCTTAATTAATTTCACACTACTTAATGCTTTACACTACAGTTAGATATCAGTCGGATCAGTATCTGCAGCAGATTTCATCACATTTGGTCAAGTTATATCGGAGTTATATGACTAATTACAAAACTTCATAAAATATGCAAATGACCTATTTATTAACTTGACACTGCCCAATGCTTCAAAGTATAATTAGATATATATCAGATCAATATTGTTGCAAGTATCATCAAGTTTAGTACAGGAATTTCAGAGTTATCTCACTAATAACAAAAGTTCATTAAATATGCAAATGAGAAGGTAATTGACATGACACTCACAGTACCATCATAATGTTCTGAGATTGTCATCTGTGAAAAGTTTCATGAAATTTTGTGCAGTTTATTTGATATATGTCTACTCTGTCATTACCGTCTCCATAGGGAAACCATTGTACGGAAAAAAACGATATTGCATAACTTCATTGATATGCAAGCCACACTAACCAAAATCTAATCAGTTCTTGCAAGTAGCATATGGTACCTGTGTATCAAATCTGACTTGAATCCGTTCAGGCGTTTTTGAGTTATCGTGTAAACAGACAGACAGACAGACACACACACACACACACACACACACACACACACACACACACACACACACACGGACAGACAGACAGACATCGCTATGACATTAGCCCACGTGTTTACACACGTGAGCTAACAAGATATTTTTGAGATAAAAGTAATGAAATGCGACAAAACGATTCTAAATCTTGTTTAATTATTACTAACTTTGGACGATCGGATGACATTTAAATGTTATTAAATTTTCATTAAATTACTTTCAAAACCTTGGAATCGTAAAAAGTAAAAGGGAACCAAAACATTTTCAGGTCCCCTATATGCAGATCAAAAACTCCACGTACCCCTCTACAATGTCCCAAAATTTTCGAATCCAACCCGAATTCCTCCGCCCCACCGTTATTTGTGAGCGTAGCCTAATCACATACATAAGAAACGGAAATATAAACGTTACGATGATGCCAAACTTCACAAAACCTACAACAGTCCGATCTCCGATTCAAATGAGCATACACAAATACAGCCTGAACGAACAGTAGACATTCTAGCTTCCGTACTTGAACAAACTGAACTTCAGTGGAACAACTCGATCATTCAATCAGTGCACATGTTTCACCAAAAGAAAATGAAGGACTGATGAAGACAACTCTATATAGCATCAAAGGATCGCAGTGTCACATTAGTCTTGCTACCCCATAGGGCAGGACACGTAGATTAGGGCTACGTCTCGCCATGGCAAATCAACACTATACATAAAACGGCCAAACATAACATAATATACACTTACAATATACACAATATCATACACAAAATTCAAACAACTAAGATATGAACGATGTGTGGAGCTGCTTTCTCTCATTACATGTCACCAATTGTGTCTGCTGTCAAATTAATCTTCCCTGCACAGACCTTTGTTCCTGCCAAGGCAGCGATAACTGTGGCAACCGTTTTACTCATGACAATGCTGGTGAAGAAGAGGATGATGAATTCCTACAATTACTAGATTTACTGGAAATTACATGAATGATTTGGATCATGAATCATGCCATTACTTTGACTGCAGCTTACTCTGACACATTGTTTCAGCTACAGAGCTACTTAATAGTGTCGTTCATGTGGATCTTTTTTATGTTTGCACTTAATAGTAATTGGTGATATTTTCCCAACACATCTTTACGAAATAATGTTGGCGTTCAAATCATTTACAATATATGTTAAAATCAAAATGTTATATATATCCTGTTTTCATGGTTACAACATTACAAGAAAATGTTGGTATTCTTGAGTAACATTAAAAAGTTTCCTTATGCTGTGAATGGCTATATTATACTCCAAACAAAAGGCATATTCAAAGAATCAGCCTCTGACCTATAAAAGCTAGACATCGGTATTGGATAATATTGTAAACAAGAAGAGGTGTTCATATGTTTTAAAACATACATTCAACAAAAAAGTAATAATTTTCAGAACTAATTTCAGCTGTTTGTTCTCCATGTTCTACGCACTTTTTTCACATCATAATGCTTGTGGTTGCATTGATACTTTAGTTAATTTTTTTAAAAGTACAAAAGAGGAAATATTTATTTCAACAGAAATATGAAAATATTTCAGTAAAATCACTTTAAATATCACTTTTGATATCAATTTTGTGTTTTACATGCAAATACCATTACCAAATACCATATATCACTCGATAGTGTAAAAGTATGTTTAGAATAGTTAACAATGAATTTTCTAATTTTATATCTCATTTCTGCAAAGTGCTTACCAGTGTAAATTATGCACATAAAAGGGGTACGGCCTTCCTTGATAGCTCAACATTGTCAATTTTATTCAAAGAGATATAATAAGCTTTCAAATGACGTATGATGTGGCTGTATGATAGGGCTATATGTGTTAAAACTTTTAAAATATTGTTATTCTAAAGGGAAAAATATTGTTTCCATATAAATATGAAAATATTTCAGTGAAATCAATTTCAATATCTCTTTGGATATTCATTTTGTATTCTACATGCAAATACCTTTCATTTGATATATCACTCGATAGTTTAAACGTATGTTTAGAGAAGTTAACTATAAATTTGTAATACTATATCGCATTTATGCAAATTGGGTATGCGTGTTGATTATGCAAATTAGGGGGTTATGGCCCGATTTGGTAGCTCCAAATTGTCAATTTTCTTGAAGTAGAGATAATAAGCTTTCAAATGATGTATGATGTGGCTGTGTGTTGTAGCTAGCCTTATGTGTTAAAATTTTAAAATATTGTTATTCAAAAGGGGAAAATAATGTTTTCCATATAAACATGAAAATATTTCAGTGAAATCAATTTCAATATCTCTTTGAATATCCATTGTGTATTCTACATGGAAAGACCTTTCATTTGATATATCACTCGATAGTTTAAACGTATCGTTAGAGAAGTTAACAATAAATTTCAAATATTATATCGCATTTATGCAAATTGGGTAACCTTGTTAATTATGCAAATTAGGAGGTTATGGCCCTACTTGGCAGCTCCACATCGTCAATTTTCTTAAAGTAGAGATATATAAGCTTTCAAATGACGTATGATGTGGCCGTATGTAAGGTGGGTACATTAAACTCCTAAAATAAGGCCCTTTTTGTGGTTTCGCCGCTCGCTATTGGCTTTGAACTCACAAAATATGGTTTCCAGTCACCTTGTGGAGATGCAACAGACACATGTCAGACGCGACGCAACGTAGGAAATATGTCACGATGTTAACAGTAACAACACATAAATTGTAAACAAACTAGGTCAACCGTCGTGGCTCTCTCGCGACAGGCTGGATAAGGCCACGATATCAACAGTTTGCATGAGCTTATCGATTGTAAGTCACTTGAAAATCAACAAGTCATCGTTGATGACACAGTCCCCACTTGTTAATGGGTGCTTTGATTACAGGTCCTCAGAGAGGATAGAGTCCTCTTCATTAGGTCTGTGATAAAAATACTTTTGAATAAATTCGCTTGATACATGTCTGAGTTGTAGTTCAGGAGATGAAAAAATCGTAATAAAATGGCCACATGGTGGCCATATTGGATCGAATCACAAAACAAATCAATGTGCATATGTATGACACCTTGTACCAACTTTGATTAAAATCGGTTGAAATATGCCTGAGTTATGGCTTTGTACATGAAAAAATCAAAACAAAATGGCCGCACAGCAGCCATATTGGATGGTATCACAAAACAAATTAACATGCATGTGTACCGGGTATGACATTGGTCAATCTCCTTGTACCAACATTGAATAAATTCGCTTGATACATGTCTGAGTTATGGTTCTGGACATGAAAAAACGTAATAAATGGCCACACGGCGGCCATATTGGATCGTATCACAAAACAAATCAATGTGCATGTGTATGACATAGGTCGATGTCCTTGTACCAAGTTTGAATAAAATTGGTTGAGATATGCCTGAGTTATGGCTCTGTACATGAAAAAATCGTAACAAAATGGCCGCACGGCGGCCATATTGGATCGTATCACAAAACAAATTGATGTGCATAGCTATGACATTGGTCAATGTCCTTGTACCAACTTTGAATAAAATCTGTACAAACATGCCTGAGTAATGGCTCTGTACATGAAAAAATCGTAATAAAATGGCCGCCTGGCGGCCATATTGGATCGTATCACAAAAAGAATTGACGTGCATATCTATGACATTGGTCAATGTCCTTGTACCAACTTTGAATAAAATCAGTTGAAACATGCCTGAATTATGGCTCTGTACATGAAAAAATCGTAATAAAATGGCCGCCTGGCAGCCATATTGGATCGTATCACAAAACAAATCGATGTGCATCTGTATGACATATGAAGTAATCTTTGTACCAAGTTTGAATGAAATCGCTTCAGGCATCTCTGAGATATCTGCGTGAACGGACGGACGCACAGACGCACACACGCACGCACGGACGCACGCACACACGCACGGACATGACCAAACCTATAAGTCCCCCCGGACAGTGTCCATGGGGTTTAACAAAATACACTTCAGATTAACTAAAATCCTACAAATTTCTTCATTGTGCACAATGAAAGAAAACGGCGTCATGCAATGATGGCCATGCTGCCATCCAACGCTACGTTCAATCGCAATCAATTTGGCAAACAAATCGCTCCATTTTTCCATAGAATATTCTCAAAAAAGTGCTAAAATATACCGTTTCTATCCCTCAGAGAGCAATAGCTGTACATGATATAATCGTCTTCTGTGTCTGAGCCTGGTCTCTCGACTCTCGTTGAGTGTACAGCAGCGGGCCTGGGGTCGCCGACCTGATTAAAAATTCATGTAAGCCACTGACCCCTTCTCGGAAAGTTCACGAACTCTCCATTGTTAGGCTGGATGATGTCATTATTTTAGTCCTTATATGGCACTAAACTGGGTTCAAAGGGTAAAGGGAAAAGCTTTATGGCTTGCTGAGTTCAGCAATGTGTACATACGCAACCACTCTCGAGTCTTGTAGACCAGACGTGGCACTGAGAGCGAGAGTTATAGTCACACGGATTTCTTCACCTGATAGTACCGCATTGTTCACCGTGAATTTGACCGGGGTTTTTGAGTTTGAGGCCAGTTCGCCACACTTTCATTGGCGTGGCGAACCAAGAAGACATTTTATTCGCCACTCAGCACTTTTTGTCGCATTTTGCGAATGTGGCGAGCTCTAGCGTGACCCCTGGATATAGTAGAGGATATGCAGAGATGATGCCCATGGTATAAACTCATTATTTAAAGAATTACCAAGCCAAATTTGTAACTGTAACTGTTCCTTGACCTTATGATGCTAAAGTTGGTGGGCATGGCTCACAGATTAAGCTTAATTGCATTGTTTGTTATTTTCTGTAATCGGCCTTATATCAATATTGAATGTACTGATTTCGAACAAACTTTGCTACCGATGATCTCACTTAGGTCTATGTATGCATTAAATGTGATGGAGCTTGGCATTCTGATTATGTGCTCATTTGCATATTTCATGAATTTCTCTAATTAGGATTTATGTCAAAATTTTCATCTTTTGAATGAACAACTTTCAAAATTGGTTCATTATGTCCAGGGATAACAACTTGATTAAATGATAACAGATTGGAGCAAAAGAAAGTATTTCAGTAAACTTTCGAATTTCGACACTTTCATCAGCTTTGATCAAAAAATATTGAAATAGAGACGTAGCTTTAGTGTTTTAGCGTCATCTGCACAAAAGATGATATAAATCTTCTTATACTTCATAAGACGTTCTAAAAATCCCTGGATGATTTACCATTTGTACAGTCCATATGTTGTTCTGTGTCTTGAAATATGAAGATTTTCCTCTTTTGTCTTCTCTGTGCCACAACAGATACATCAAATGAGCAGGCAGGGGGAGATTGGAGACACTCAATCTCATTATCATATACTCAAAAATCAGCAGCATATCAAGGTGTATGAATGACTACCGTACAAGATTATTGGTAAGTGTTACGTGCAGAGAAAACGAACAAAAGGGTGAACTCAGCAGTTAACGTTTAAACAAAATTTATTACGAAAATAAAACTAATTGTTAAGTCAGGGATAGAGTACAAGCTTTAAAAGTGTACAGACTACTTATCTCAGCTGGGACGGCAAAGCTCCAGTCTCAGAGTTGTAACAGTCAGTTGGATGAATGAACAGTCCTTGGCTTGCAGGCTTGTAGTTGCACAAAGTCCACAGTATAATCCAGCGTTGGCAGTGAAGGTCTTGAAAAGTCTTGAGAATGACTACTGCTGGAGTTTAGTAACACACAAGAGACACGATCCCAAAAGTCTGACTGGAAGCTGTGCACGTCCCTTTTATAAAGGCATATAAGAACAATCTAGAACTTTTATTGACATGCTAATTACTGTTCTAAAATTATCTCCCTTACACAACTAATCAACTTCCAGAACATTCCAAACATGACTAATTGAATTCAAGGTTGTGAGGTCATCAAGGGCAGTGACCTTGAGAATGTTCTAGACTAATTGAACTCAGGTCATGATGAGTGTGGGGGAAATGACCTACATAACACACCCCCTCTTCAAAAAAAGAAAATTTTTCAAAGAAAAATCTTTCTTTTACAATGTAATCTTGAAAAGGATTTAAGTACTCAAATTTTGTTTTACTCTAAAGTAAAATTTCTTGAAAGGAACAACAATAAACTCTAAATACGAGAGAGACAGTCTGCAATTAAATTGTCTCTGCCTTTGATATGTCTAATGTCAAGATTAAACTCCTGTAACATTAAACTCCATCTTAGCAATCTCTGATTTTTGCCTTTAAATTTCTGTAGAAAACAAGAGGGTTGTGATCAATATAAACCACTATTGGCTGATTTGAAGAAGTAACATAAACTTCAAAATGCTGTAAAGCTAATATCAAAGATAAACACTCTTTTTCAATTGTAGAGTAGTTTCTCTGGGATTTGTTAAATTTGCGTGAAAAATAGCAAACAGGATGATCTATACCATGACTATCCTCTTGCAATAAAACAGCACCAGCAGCCGTATCACTAGCATCCACAGCTAATTTGAATGGCAAAGTGAAATCTGGTGCAGACAACACTGGAGCACTTTGCAGTATGGCTTTAAGTGTATCAAATGCCTGTTGGCATTGCTCTGACCAAACAAACTTTACTTTCTTTTTAAGTAAGTTAGTCAAAGGCTCAGTAATTGTGGAGAAATTTGGACAGAATTTTCTGTAGTAACCAGCCATACCGAGAAAGCGCATCAGTTGTCGTTTGCAGTTTGGTATGGGAAAACTTGAAATGGCACTGATTTTGGCATCAACAGGTTTTACCTCACCCTGTCCTACAGTATGTCCGAGGTAAGTTACCCTAGCCCAACCAAACTCAGATTTGGCAAGGTGGACAGTCAACATTGCTTTGCTCAGTCTCTCAAAGAACTTCCGCATGAGCTTGATGTGTTCCTCCCAGGTGTCACTATACAGGACGACGTCGTCAACGTAGGCTGCACACCCGTCTAGCCCGGATATGACGTCGTTGATCATCCGTTGGAACGTTGCCGGAGAGTTCTTCATTCCGAATGGCATCACCTTGTACTGGAACAATCCGTCTGGTGTAACAAAGGCGGATATTTCACGAGCACGATCCGTCAGAGGGACTTGCCAAAATCCCTTCAGTAGGTCAAATTTCGTCACATACTTGGCTTTTCCCACTCGGTCGATGCAGTCATCAATCCTCGGGATTGGGAAAGTGTCTGTCTTTGTTAAAGTGTTGACCTTCCTAAAGTCCGTGCACATACGATAACTGTGATCTGATTTGGAACAAGTATGCACGGCGAACTCCAGTTACTTTTACTGGGTTCAATAAAGTCATTGTCCAGCAGGTATTTGACTTCTTCCTGGAGATATTTGCTTTTGTTGGATTCAGTCTGTATGGATGTTGTTTTACAGGCTTACTGTCCCCAACATCAACGTCGTGATAGATGACGTTTGTCCTCGTTGGAACATCTTGAAACAGGTGTTTATATTCATGGAGCAGTTCTTTCACCTGTTGTTGTTGTTCTGGCTGGAGGTGTGCCAACTTTGTAGACTCCAGCTTCTCCAGGATTTCTGAGTTCTGAAGCTTGACCGAGCCCAGCTTTGAGTTTAGAGTATTTTCACTCAAGTCAGTTTCAGTATCACTATCTTCATAATGGTTTGAACTGACTGCACGACAGGCTGAGTTATAGTAGGATTATCCCTATCCAAATATGGCTTAAGCATATTTATGTGACATAGCTGTTTTTGTTTTCGCCTGTCAGGTGTTATTATGATGTAATTTAAATCACTCAATTTCTTATCAATTAGGTATGGCCCAAAGTAACGAGCATGGAGTGGTTTGCCAGGAATTGGAAGTAGAACAAGAACTTTTTGACCTGGTTCAAACTTCCGTTTTGAGGTGCTTTTATCATATTTGGTTTTCATTGACTGCTGAGATGACTCAAGATTTTCTCTGGCTAATTCACATGCTTTAGAGAGTTTTGTACGAAAATCTGACACATATTGCAAAATATTCAGACAATCATCATCGTCTGATAGGAATTTCTCTTTAACGAGCTTAAGTGGGCCACGGACTGTATGTCCAAATACAAGCTCAAATGGGCTAAAACCAAGAGACTCCTGAATTGACTCTCTAACAGCAAAGAGCAAAAAATGAATTCCTTCATCCCACTGCTTCTCTGTGTCAAAACAGTAGGTCCTAATCATGTTTTTCAAAGTTTGATGAAATCGCTCAAGAGCACCCTGACTTTCTGGATGATAGACGGATGACCTATACTGTTTAATGCCTAGCTGATCCATTACTTGTTGAAAAATTCCAGACATAAAGTTGGAGCCTTGATCGGACTGGACACATTTAGGGAGGCCAAATAAAGTGAAAAATTTGACTAAAGCTTTCACTATAGTCTTTGTCTTTATATTTCTCAGTGGTATGGCTTCTGGGAACCGAGTTGATGTACACATTATTGTCAGCATGTACTCATTTCCTGATCTTGTTTTGGTAGGGGCCCAACACAGTCTATTAGTATCCTACTAAATGGTTCTTGAAATGCAGGAATTGGCTGTAAAGGGGCCCTTGGAATGGTTTGATTTGGCTTTCCTACCATTTGACATGTGTGACAAGTTTTACAGAAATGTGCTACATCCTGCCTGAGATTAGGCCAATAAAAGTGACTGAGAATTTTATGATAAGTTTTCCTGACTCCTAAGTGACCAGCCCAGGGGGTTTCATGGGCCAGGCGCAATATTTCAGCACGGTAGGGCTTTGGAACCACAATTGATGTTTTATAGCCCAATCGTCATCAACCAAAACATCTGGAGGTCTCCATTTACGCATGAGAATACCAGATTTGTATAATAGGAAACAGAGCTATCTGAAGTTTTACCTTCATCATCTACCCTGTCAAACAAAGACAAAATATCTGGGTCTTTGTGTTGTTCTGCAATGAGATTTGATCTAGAAAATGTCTGACTTTGGTCAGCAGAAGTTTTACTGGAAGTTTCAAATCCACGAGGGATAACGGAATGATCCGTGTCAAACACCTGACTGAGAAAGGTGTCATTTAAGTCAACATCTGTGACATTATTTTGAGAGTATTTTGATTCTCGGAAGTTTTCTTTGACATGGCTCGAGTAATGGCACATGAAGGAAATAAATCGGGTATCTCTTGTTCAATTGGCTCTGGATCCTGATCTAAACTAGGATTATCAGTCACAAGTGGATTAGTAATGACCTTGTCCCCAGCAAGGTCGTTTCCAAGAAGAAGGTGAATCCCTTCAAAAGGCAAAAAAGGCCTAATACCTAAAGTCACAGGTCCAGAAACAAAGTCCGAAGACAAATAGACATTATGGAGAGGAACAGGAATAAAGTCATTGCAATCTACCCCTTAATAAGAACTTTAGAACCTGAAAATGACTTTTCAGAAAACGGCAGGGTATCTGCCAACAAAAGAGACTGGGAAGCCCCGGTATCTCTTAAAATTTTGACAGGGGTAGCGGAAGAGAAATCACTAGAAAGTGATATAAAACCATTATGAATAAATGGTTCGAAAATACCCATAATGCTATCTTGAGAAGAATTGACCTTGACCTCATTAATTGGGGATAAGAGGGATTTAACCTCAGAAAATGTGTTGCACACATTATTAGACTCTAATTGAGTTGATGAAGAAATAAAGCCGGTGGGCTTAGATCCACTTTGACCACTTTGACCTTCACGTTTTCTTTTCAATTTGAAACAATCTGACATTAAATGGCCGTCTTTCTTACAATAATTACAAGAAAGTGTACCAAACTGTTTGTCAGAAGGAGATTGAGACTTGGGATCTGATGATGTGGGAGTGTTACTTGAACTTTGTGAACTGTTGACATTTGATTTTCTACTTTCCTTTGAAAAATTCTTGGATGAAAAGGACGAGTTAAATTTACCTGCATTGTTTCTGTATGAAAGGACTGGGTGGTTTGCTGAGAAATGAAGATTTGTGGGTCAATGAATAATCATCGGCCAAACGTGCAGCAACCTCCAATGTATCTGCCTTTTGTTCATTGATAAACGTCTTGATGTCACTCCGAATGCACCTCTTAAATTCTTCAATCAAAACAAGCTGTCGTAATTTGTCATAATTCTGACTGACCTTTTCAGAAGAACACCAACGATCAACAGTTGTTCTTTTGTTCGAGCAAATCAACATAAGTTTGATCCTTCACCTTCTCACAATCCCTAAATTTCTGACGGTAAGCTTCAGGCACCAACTCATAGCCCTTGAGAATTAATTCCTTCACAGAATCATAATTTGAAGCCTGTTCCACTGACAACTGAATGTAAATTCTCTGGCTTTACCCACCAAAGCACTCTGCAAAAGCATAGACCAGGACTCCTTAGGCCAATTCAGACTCTGAGCAATTTTCTCAAAATGAAGGAAATATTTATCAACATCCTTTTCTTGGAAAGGGGGAACTAACCTGAAATGCTTAGTGATGTCAAAATTGTCTGAAGGGAAGAATTTTCCTGACTTTCTAAGCTCTAAACGTCTCATTTCTAACTGCAGTCGGTGTTCTGCTAATTCTCTTTCCTTTTCTTTTCCTCTCTTTCTTTCTCCCTTTGTCTTTCTTCCATTTGCAATTCTTTTCTTTCATTTCCAATTCCCTCTCTTTCTGTCTTTCTTCCATTTCTAATCTTTCCTGCCTATCTTTCTCTCTCTGTCTTTCTTCCATTTGCAATTCTTTCTCTCTCATTTGTAATTCTAGTTTCTTGATCTCCAAATTTGTCTGCATTTCTAATTCTAATTTTCTGAGTTCAGAGGTAGACTCGGGCTCATAATCTTTTAAGGCAGACTCCTCAAAATGGCCTGATTTAACTAAATGTTTTGCAATCTTGAACTGTATTTCTCGCTTGCGCATAGATCGTTTAACTTCTACCTTAAGGAAATTGGCCAGTGTTATGAGGTCGTCTTTTCTGAGGGAATCAAATGTGTCCTGATCAAGGTCATCCATTTCCTCTGGTTTAAATTCCGCCATGATTAAATTTCGCTGAGTTCACAGTATACAGTAGTTTTGAAAAAGGCAGGCAAAATGTTGTCAAACGGCTCAAAATATTCGTATCCCGGACAAGCCCCCAATTTTGTTACGTGCAGAGAAAACGAACAAAAGGGTGAACTCAGCAGTTAACGTTTAAACAAAATTTATTACGAAAATAAAACTAATTGTTAAGTCAGGGATAGAGTACAAGCTTTAAAAGTGTACAGACTACTTATCTCAGCTGGGACGGCAAAGCTCCAGTCTCAGAGTTGTAACAGTCAGTTGGATGAATGAACAGTCCTTCGGCTTGCAGGCTTGTAGTTGCACAAAGTCCACAGTATAAATCCAGCGTTGGCAGTGAAGGTCTTGAAAAGTCTTGAGAATGACTACTGCTGGAGTTTAGTAACACACAAGAGACACGATCCCAAAAGTCTGACTGGAAGCTGTGCACGTCCCTTTTATAAAGGCATATAAGAACAATCTAGAACTTTTATTGACATGCTAATTACTGTTCTAAAATTATCTCCCTTACACAACTAATCAACTTTCCAGAACATTCCAAACATGACTAATTGAATTCAAGGTTGTGAGGTCATCAAGGGCAGTGACCTTGAGAATGTTCTAGACTAATTGAACTCAGGTCATGATGAGTGTGGGGGAAATGACTACATAACAGTAAGTCTAGGAAATAACTTCATTTGTCCCAACGTACTGTATGTTAAAAAATAACTTCCCTTGTCCCTACAGTGCTGCATGTAAAAAATAACTTGCCTTGTCCCAACAGTGCTGCATGTAAAAAAATAACTTCCTTGTCCCTACAGTGCTGCATGTAAAAAATAACTTCCCTTGTCCCAACAGTGCTGTATGTAACAAACACTTCCCTTGTCCCTACAGTGCTGCATGTAAAAAATAACTTCCCTTGTCTCTACAGTGCTGTATGTTAAAAAATAACTTCCCTTGTCTCTACAGTGCTGCATGTAAAAAATAACTTCCCTTGTCTCTACAGTGCTGTATGTTAAAAAATAACTTCCCTTGTCTCTACAGTGCTGTATGTTAAAAAATAACTTCCCTTGTCTCTACAGTGCTGCATGTAAAAAATGACTTCCCTTGTCCCAACAGTGCTGTATATAAAAAACAACTTGCCTTGTCCCAACAGTGCTGTATGTAACAAAAACTTGCCTTGTCCCTACAGTGCTGTATGTAAAAAATAACTTGCCTGGTCCCAACAGTGCTGTATGTAAAAAATAACTTCCCTTGTCCCAACAGTGCTGTATGTAACAAAACACTTGCCTTGTCCCTACAGTGATGTATGTAAACAAACACTTCCCTTGTCCCTACAGTGCTGCATGTAAAAAATAACTTCCCTTGTCCCAACAGTGATGTATGTAAGAATGACTCCATTTGTCCCTTCAGTGCTGAGTCATACAGCTATGATGAAGTTGTAGCATGCATTTTGTGTTCCAAGGATGAATAGCTTGCTAAATAATATGTTATTGGACAATTGGGTAGTTGAATTAGTTTTAAAAAGACAATTTGTCATCAAATTTAACTACTGTACAGTAACAGATGCACTCAGCTAAGGGATAGTGTCGCCAATTGTCTGTCAACCTCTATTACCTTTGACTGTCATCTGTTTGTTAAAGGGAAGACATCATTCTGTTATTATTGGTTATAAATACCGGATTACAATTGAAAGGACGATCATTATGCAAAGAGACGCCGTCCGAGTAGCTTGATTCAGCTTGAGAGCTCCAGAGATTGCGGTTTTTTGCGTGTTTTGATGAAAATTTATGAAATGGAAATGCTCTACAGCGGGGGTAAATAACTGATCAATACATAACGACTCCATATTTTTCAAACCGATAACTTTTCAGAACAATTTTAGTGAGTAATTGTGCGTGGCCAGTGAGGACGTCAACCCAGGGGATGCCGATATTTGAATATCACTGTCAATCAAAACTTGTGCAAAGTAAGACACGAGTTAGCTGAATGTGTACCTAAGGTTCATTAGCGTTCGTCTTATCTGCTAACGGTGACTAAAATAAATAAAATATGTGTCATGATTTCCAGTGTTGAAAGACATGCGCAATAGTTCGTCACAGTTCTCCAACTTTGTACCTACCGGCCGCATTTCTGGGGATAAAAAATGTGATAAAGGGTTTAAAGTGTTGTATCAAAGTCTGCAATAAAGTCACGTTGCAAAAAAAGCCCTCCTGAGTAAGTATAAGGTATGGCACAGCGCCCTCCAGAGAAGGTATAAAGTATGAAAGTTTTTTAGCTCACACATGCAACAGTGAATAGTATGCTGATTCATTGCATCATGGAATTCTATGCTGATTTGATTCATAATTTGATGTAATGTTATTGATTAGGGTGTAATTACTATGGAAGAACATGGTAACCAAGCAACAACGCCAGTAGTTGAAGCAGAGACTGAGGGTAATCTTGAACAGCAAGCAACAGAAAATCAAGACTCAGGAGATCTCAAAGAAATAACAGAAGATGTGAAAGAGCTGACAATATCAGTCAGTGAACAATGTCCACCCCAGGTCATTCGCAGGTCAAGGTCAGCCTCGCCACATAGTCAGACAGGAGGCAGTCGTCCAAACAGTTTCATTTCAGTTGGATCATCTTCAGCAGCTGAGGGACGTACAAGATCCAGAAGAAATCGAGGAAGAACTTTATCAACATGAATCATCATCAGAAATATCAGGTAACCATGACAATCATTTATCACAGATAAAGTAAATATCATGGGTATGATACTCTCAGTTGTAAAATCAAATATATAGTTAAAAAACATAAATTTTTATTTTCAACAAACGGGTTTGGAACAAACTGTCTATAAATGTAATGAAAATATAGATAAATACTGAATGCTAAACATTTGTGACTCAAAGTTTTCAATTTTACGGCTGAGTTACGAATATTTATTAGGTATATATTTATAGTTTCAAGTTTTCTTTGCTGCTGAAAAAGTCAATTTTATTTTTATCACTTGTCCCCAAAGTGAAATTTTTAGATCTGAGAATAAATGAAATTATCATGAGTCATTGAAATGTTTTATTGCAATTATGAATGGCGAAATATCTTAAGTAGGGATGCCAGCTAACATGAAGGGACGTGTCATGACGGGATATCTTATGTGAAGGAAGGGATATCTGATATAAAGGACATGTGACATGAAAGGATATCTGATATAAGGAACATGTGACATGAAGGGATATCTGATATAAAGGACATGTGACATGAAGGGATATCTGGTATAAAGGACATGTGACATGAAGGGATGTCTGATATAAAGGACATGTGACATAAAGGGATATCTGATATAAAGGACATGTGACATGAAGGGATATCTGATATAAAGGACATGTGACATGACAGGATATCTGATGTTAAAGGAACATGTGACATGAAGGGATATCTGATATAAAGGACATGTGACATGAAGGGATGTCTGATATAAAGGACATGTGACATGAAGGGATGTCTGATATAAAGGACATGTGACATAAAGGGATATCTGATATAAGGGACATGTACGTGACATGAAGGGATATCTGATATAAAGGACATGTGACATGAAGAGATATCTGATATAAAGGACATGTGACATGAAGGGATATCTGATATAAAGGACATGTGACATGAAGGGATATCTGATATAAAGGACATGTGACATGAAGGGATAAAGGGGATAAAGGGACATGTCATGACAGCTTATCTGACATTGAAGAGACATCTAAAATGAAGGGTCATTTAACGTGAATGGACAATTGTGAGATGAAGGGACATTTGAGATGAATTAAGGGACAATTATGACATGTAGGGACATTTATGACATGAAGGGACAATTGACACGGTGGGACATTTGTGAGATGAAGGGACATTTTAATGAACGGACATTGACATGGACATTTTTTACATGAAGGGACATCTGACGACATGAAGCAAACTCTTATAAAACTCACATACTTATTTAAGTTATCCATAAGTCTGTAAATAAGCCTGTATATAAGTTGTTTTTGTGGCAGATACCTACTTGTTTCGTTACAGACTTGTTCCTTTTGTCTATGGCCAAAGTTAGGTCTGTACATACTACTAAGTATGTGTATAGGCCGAAAAATGTAAATTAGCTAGGAAGGCATCGGCCTTACAGACTTAAAAATTAGCATAACCACTTAACAATAACTACTTAAAGCGCGTAAAAATAAGCAGGTAAAATTGGTATGTAAATTTTACATATATTAATTAGCATATATATAAGCAGGTAAAATTGGTATGTAAAATTTACATTAATTAGCATACATACTTCTTGACAATAAGTATGTATGTTCTTAAAAATTAGCATAAATGATGCCTATATATTCAAGTCTCGATGCATGAAAAATTGCAAAAAACCAGGGATTGACAACAGTGATGCAGCCACATCCAACATTTTATGTATGATCAAAATTATCATGCTTCTAAACTTGATATACCAAGTCAACAACTGAAAAATGGACAGTGATACCCAAGACAGAGGGCAGCTTCAAGCAGAGTTCATGGGACAGTGTACATAGTAGCCTTCCCAATACTTCCATCCATTACAAATTTACTCGGTTCAGAATCATTTTGTAATGAACTGCAGTGGGTAGACTTGCCATGTAAGAAACTAAAAAATCCAGTCTTACCTCAACATAGGGAACAAGACAGCACAAGAAGCAACAAGACAACACAAGAAGCAGTTCTCTGATGTCAAGTTTGCAAGCTCTTTATTTCATACTGGAAGGGGAGGTTCATGTGAAAAACCCAACAGAACACGTCTTAAAGTCTGCATTTGATTGTTCACATTATCCAAAGTTGTTTTCGATGCCATCCTTATGTTTCCGATCTTGTTCTGAAACTTCACATTGAATGTTCCTGTATCAAGATCCATTGGTCTGTTCAGCTTCTTGGCCTTTGCCCATAGATACACTGAGAATAAAAATGATAAATAACAGACAAGGATGTCATTACATGTGGAAAGTGAAATTGCTTGTTTTCATGGAAAGAGCATTCATGTGCTGAAATGAAATTATAATATTTAATATAAAATAATTTACCTTCTGATACAAACACTCATGACATAAATTATGTTCGTTGTGATTACCAAATCTTTGCTTTTCAGCCTCATTTTCCCCATTGATTAGTGACACACCATTCCAAACTACAACTACTGACCCGTGGTGATTGGGGCTCAGCACATCTCAAACAGAAGAAATGTAAATCGTCTCATAAAATGTTTTAAAAACAAAAAGTATCCCTTTGTAGTTAAAACCAGGTCAAAGTTTAAATAATAAAAATATATGAGTATCTGTTGTACATCATCAATCCGGTCAAAATTTTGAATCAATGATTAAAAATAACAGATATAGAGCCCGGCTCTATTCGTTACTACAACTCTCCTTGTAATTAACACACAGAGATAGACAGTGTGGAGTAACACTTCACTGTCTATATTGAGGTACCAACCTCCATAGTCCATGGTTTAATTTTTGCCAACACCGTCCGTTCGTTTCGTATACTTGAACAGGGTTCGCCAAGAATGACATCAATATAGCGCGACTAAAGAAGTGAAAACTGCGAAAATTACAGAGACAACTCGTGGATAAGGCGTATTGGAAATTACTTACCGAATTTTTAAACGATCTCTTCAATCTCTGCTACCTCCATGCTTCGATCGAACTATGCATATGGGTTGTGTTCGTGTTCTATGGGACGATATCGCGGTCGATCTCAGAATCGGTCATCCAAGGGCCATCAACGCATCGTAATATCCATAGCTAACCTGTACATACCCGGAATGATTATGTCCTACGGTAATTTTACGCGAAACTGTGTCAAAATCAGAGCGGAAAGAGGTGACGATTTTCTCTCTCACTCAAAACGTCCTAACGTCCCACCAGTGCATATCAGATTTAAGGTAGCGACTCAGTTTCATTGTCACTTATTTTCAATCCTCATTTTCACAAAGAAGACGTGGTCACACACCCGACATGTGGTACTTTTTTTATCTGCTCGGTCACCGAAGAGTTCAGAAAATTTGTTAGTTTTTCAAAAACAGTGCGCATACGGCTGTTTTACTCAAAAACACGTGTTTTTTAGTTTTTTTACTCAAAAAAGTGTAAGTACAAATCTCCAATCGGCCTTGGTGATCTGTTTACGGCAATCGACGGCTGGGTATACTTTGCAAAAAACCGTGTCCCGGATTTTTGAAATTCGCTTTTGTTTTCGCACAATGCACCTTCAAAGTGTCAACTTGACGTTTTTTGCATAAATTATCGGCCTTTGTTCACGTTTGTCAGGATATCTTCACTTCCAGGCCCTTTATCGGAAATCTGAGACACGGTCTTTCAGATATATTCATTCACTATCCACAGGTGAAAAATCAGGCTAGTCTGTCCAGGCGCCGCCGACTTATACTTATTTGAATAATGTACGCACTGCCAAAAACGGAACTGAGAAAATCGACGATTTGTGTAAACGACCTATGCGTCACACATTGTGACCAAGAAGTCTGACTCGCGCACTATTCTTACACCAGGACTAAGTTAAAATATTTAGAGTCAGTTTTGGGAATTTTGAATATGTTTAGGATTGCAGATCGTGTGAAAATAGAAAGAAATTATACACTGAACTGGCAAATGCTTAGTGCCAGCAGTGGGTGGTATTTACACAACAAACACAGAGGGGTGCTTAGCGATTTAATCCATTTTTGGAACGTTTAACTAGTAGATTAACTGTATACTGTTGTCTCAACGGTTACAATCTGGTTACCAGAGTTCACAGTCAAGACGAAGATGTCGAAACTTGCGTAAAAAAGTCTATCCGATCGAGACTTATGTGCTGTCGTCGCGCGATCGCGTCGGGCATTCACTTGTTCTCGACTCAAGTTGTCTACTTCCTGTCTCGCGATCGGCAATTTATGCATGTTCTTTGTGAAAAGTGATTGTCAAGTTCATGTTTGCGCTGACACTGTGCGAACGGGACGTCACTTGCTAGTTTTCCTACCTCAAGATGAGACGAACACACGTAACTCTTGACAACATAAAATGTCTGTTGTATTTTCTTAGCTTTTGCACCGCACTGCAAACTTGTCGCCCTTCGTTGCGACGGGAGAGATTGACTCGTGTTATTTTTTCAAACTCTATTTCTCTGTGTTCTTGTACCGATTTTATCAAACTAATGATAATCACGCCGTAGCGTAGAACAGTGCAGGCTGTCATCGACAGCGTGTTCCGAGAGACAGAGTATCGACTAGTCTACAGTGGAGTCACTCGACTTGCGCAATACCAGCGCAAACATAATTATTTCGGAGATTTTTACTTTTAGTGAAACTTTCGATGACTGACCTCATATGGCAAAAATTGCTAGTTTCAGCACTTCTAGAATTTGAGCCGGGTTTGTTTTACGTTCAGTGTTGAGGTCCAGCTAGCAGCTGTGGAGTCTGCGGGTAATTGATAAGTTTAGAAACACGAACAAAAGAATCATTTGTGAACCCTCGCAATTCACGTTTGACGTAATTTAATTTTTGGGTTATATATTTAAAGAAAGAAAAGGCATGAAATAAAAAATATTTGCATTTCGTTTCGAAAAATTAGCAGATCGGTGAACTTGCTCTTGTGAATCTACATTATGTGTGTATGAACTCCTGCACTGGCTTGGGAAACTCCTTGACATAAATGTCGCGTGATGTCGGGTACGGTGTTGTTCAAGGTTTCTCAGCAGACGCGAAAAGACTGCATGTTAGAAAACTCGAGTTTAAAAATATAAAAGAACACGATACTAACACCAAGCATGTACAGCAAGAGTGATAAAATTATCGCAACTAACAGAAGTTTCATCTCGCTCAGGCTAATTTTTGGACTCGGGTATGTAATCAGTATAGCCTAATATGTTCGAAAAGCAGCGTGTCAAATACTTTCATAGTTGTTGAACTGAGCACGTCTCCGTTATCGTCTGCGTCCTCGGCCAAATCTGACTCTTCACTGCATTCTTGATCGTTATTGCAGGGAGTATGAGCCAAAGTCGGACTGTTTTACATTTAAATCGACCTTTGCGCACGTTGCCGTCTTTTTCAGGTCCACTTTTGTGGACCTTGCTTGCTTTTTCGACGGTACGGAGCGCGCGAGCGCCGGCTTAGGTCTGCTCGACGTGTTTGCCGTATCGATACATGCGGAGTTCAAAACGCTGAGCATAACGTTGAAGCTAGCGCATGCGCACTATACCGCCAAGCCTATACATAATCTCTGCGTGTTTATCAAAGATATCGTGGTCGGTAATCCGCGACCGTTAAGACAAAAGGGAAATAATGGCACGCGGTGTAGCTGATAGTTTGCCATTTTAGTAATATTTCAGGAATTTCCCGGTACGATGTGACCCAACACCTTTCCCCAAAAGAAAGACCACGTGTCAGTGGTTCAAAATTTGAAATAAAAAAAAAATTGCTAAAATTGACCTTTGAACCTGAGTCGCATCGTTAATTTGCCGCTTAAGATTTGACCCGTGACCTTTTGGCAACTTGACCAATCATAAAGAAGTCTTCACATGATCTATGACATCATCAGGCGTGATTCTAAAGTCCTGGGTTCAAAGTCTGACCCACGCACTCAGCCAGCAACGTGATCGAACACAGCCGTATGCGAGCCCCATGCGAGCTCGTGTTTGAAAAGCTAAACGACAGAAAATCCATTAAACCTTTACCAGATCAACACAACGCTCTGCAACAACGGCTCCGACATTCAAGTCTTGTGACTTACAAACTTGGCCCGATGATGACTTTCATCGCGCACGTCCGGCGTGAGTCGATGTTGAAACTATGCTTATTACGCTGGGAATAGGGCATCATACGTAGTCGTAAGTTTTCAACCTACTCTGTGGTCGGACTCGTAGTTCATTAAAAACCAGGGCCCGGTAAGAAAACACAAAAGAACCAGATACGTTATTTTTGAGTTGCAGTTCTTTGAAAGACTATGCTTTTAAAGGGAGATATGAACGTGAAACAAGTTCATCCATATTGTACGTCGAGTTCAACGTTCATTTTTCGCAAAGCGTTTTTGGCAGATCGTCCATGTAGCCGTTACGAACACGAATCGTTTTTTCTGTGGAGTTAAATGATCATTTGCAAAACGTACATAAAAAGTCAGTGATTGATTTTCTGTACCGATCAATGTCAAATGGTAGTTTTTTTCACACAATTTGTTGAACTTCAAAATCAAAATCAACTATATAATCACACATTTCGAATATGCAGCGTATGTCTGTCACTGTCACCATTCTATATAGCGCAGAATTATACGCGACACCGGCCCAAAACCACATAAGTCTGTAGGAAATTAAACGTAATTGTTTATTTTGACCAAGTAGATAACAAAATAAGTAGTTATGCTCTCCGGACGTAAAACAATTAGGTATGTATGATCACAAAATAAGTATGTAAAGTAAAGTAAGCCTTTATTGAAATGTATCCCAGTTGGGATCTTGATCATAAAGTACAATAAAGGTTTTGCAAAAAACAACAATGAAAGAGTATATATAATATATATATAAATATAAATATCTATACATGAGGTCAACATATAAAAGGTTCATAAATAGTTTACTTTGTCTTTTTCATTTTGTCTTGTCTGAGTTTAAAACATGTATGTATGTATTTTCCCAATTCACATAGTGATGCTTTATCTGTCCTTGAAAAGATGCTTACAAGGTCTTGTGTGCCTCTGAATGCGTTTTTACAAATGTTTAGTTTACTGAAAAAATCATGTCTAATGTCTGTGTATCCTTTGCAATGAAAAAGAAAATGTATCTCATCTTCTACTTGTGTTGTTTGGCAAATTGGGCATGCTCTGTCTATGACATCAAGGTTTCTATATCTACCTGTTTCTATGTGTAGTATGTGTGCACTAATGCGTAACTTGCAAAGGGCTGATCTGTGATCTGGGTTTTTTATAACATGAAGGTAGCTTTCGAGAGAGAAATCTTTTTTCAACTCTCTGTATGTGCGAAGTTTATTTTTATGGTGCCCTTGTCTGGTATCATCATGAATCAATTCAAATGCACATTTTTCAAATAGCTGTTTAACTTTTACATTAAAATTAGTTTTAAACTGTTTGTCATTTTCTATCTTTACATTCATGGCATCTCCAATATTTACGAGCAGCAACGATTGTTTAATTCCTGACACCCAATTATCTGTATGTGCATTGTCCAGTTGACAACCCAGATCATAAGCCTCACGAGTCAGTGTTGTATCTGCTTTCTTACTTATTTTTAACCAATATTTGACCATTTGTGTTATGCTTGAAACAATTAGAGGATATCTACCCAGTTCCCATGCTATGTTGGATGCTTTGTTATTCACTTTAAGTATGTGCTTGCAAAATTTAATGTGCAACTTTTCAATTGTGTTTGTTAAGTTTGTGAGTATGGTTTTTGCATTTGTGCATATGTCTGCAGTCCATACTTCTGTACAGTATAGCAGAATAGGTTTTATCATGGCATCAAACATTTGTAAATGGACCTTAATTGGAATATTTGACTCTGCAAAGAGTAACTGTCTCAATTTAAAACATGCCTTCATAGCTCTGTTTTTCAAATCAATTTGTGCTCTGTTTAGTTTTCCTGTAATATTTAACTTTATGCCAAGGTAAGTATATGTTGACACATTTTCCAACTCATTACCATGTATAGTAAATTTAAATTTGTTGAAAATTTTCCCCGATTTGTTGAAAACCATGATTTTTGATTTGAGAATGTTTATGCCTAAATGCCATTTTTCACAATAATGCCCTATTGAATTTATAGCATTCTGTAGCCCCGTAGGTGTCTCAGATAGTAGAAGTAAGTCATCGGCATAAAGTAGACATGATAAAGTACTCCGTAATAAAGTTGGTGGGTCATTGGTGACACAATTAAGCGAATCTTTTATGTCATTAATGTATAAGTTAAAAAGCAGTGGGCTTAAGCCGTCACCTTGCCTTATTCCTCTCTCCATGGGAAACTGTTCAGTGAGTCCCTCTTTCACCCTAATGCAACCCTTCGAATTTAAATAAATTGACTTAATGATGTTATAAAATTTCCCTGTGATACCATACTTTATTAGTTTGTGTAGAAGCCCCACATGCCAAATTGAATCAAAGGCTTTCTGAAAGTCTATGAAACAGCCAAAGATATATTTCCCCTTACTCAGATACTTTGTAAGTAATTGTTTTAAAACAAATATATGATCACATGTACTAAACTCTGGCATAAAGCCAATTTGTTCCCTAATTATAAGGTTTTCATTTTTAATATGAGTAATTAGTCTTTGTTTTAGAACTGAAGTAAAAAGTTTACTAATTGTACTTAGCAATGTTATCCCTCTGTAATTTCTCGGGTCATTTTTGTCTCCTTTTTTTTATATCGGTACAATAATGCCTGTGTTCCATGCATCAGGAAAGTGACCGCTAGCTAAGATTATGTTGAAAAGAGTTTTGATTTGTTTAATTAATACATGTCTACTTGCTTTTATCATTTCATTTGTTATTTTATCCATACCTGGGGCTTTCCTGTTCTTTAAAGTACTGATGGCTTTTTGAATTTCTAATTCAGAAATGGGTTTGTCCAAAGCTGAGATCTGTGTTCCCAGCCTCTGTTGATCTATCATGACATTCTCATCTATTAATGGCAAATCTACCTTTGCATTAAGTGCCTTAAAATGACTGTACCACCTTTCTTTTTCAATTGGTGTGTGTTCACTGCTATTATTTTGTGAATCTGATTTCAATCATTAATCAGCTCCCAGTACTTATTTGGGTTTGATTTCCCCAAGCTGTCTAATTTGTTTAAAATCTGACTTTTAAATTCTCTTCTCTTTGTTTTAACTAGACGTTTATATTGTTTCTTTAAATTGTAGCACGAGCTCCGTAATTCAGTATTATATGGGTCTCTGCTCAACTTAGTTGATAATTTGTAAACATCATTTTTTAAATTACCAAGATCATTGGTATACCACTTTGGTTTCCTAGAGGTGCTTAACTTCTTGCCCTTTTTTCCTTTTTTTTCCTTATAATGCGTTTATGGAGACTAGCTCCTGCTGTTTGTAGGAATATGTTTGATAACATTGCACAAGCTGTATTAACTGACTGTATTGTGGCATCAAAATTTGTTTTGTTAAAATTATTAATGAGTGATGCAATGTGTGAATTATGTAATGCTTCATAAAAGTAATACCTAGAGTCGCTGTCCATACAAAAGTAAAATCATTGCTACGTCTATCTTGATTAATTTTTATATTAGTATCTACATTATTTAAGTAGGCGTTAGTTTGTAACTGAAATTCAGTTTGGCAATGATCTGATATAGAAATGTTAAGTGGGTGAACCTTAAAAAATAGAATTTTGCTAAATAAGTTAGTACTGACGATACTATAGTCCACAGTACTGCTGCCATGCCTTTGGTGACAGGTGAATTTTCCAATACTGTCTCCAATACATCTCCCATTAAGAATTACCATATCGGTGGCCATGCACAGATCTAAAAGTTGGTCACCATAATAATTTTTCATTGAAATATCCTGTGAATTTCGTTTTTTGAATGCAATGTCTGCATTTGATAAATGATAGTCGTCTTGTTCATAAATTGCAACCTCCTGTATATTCTTAGTACGTGCATTGAAATCTCCAGTGAGAATAATTGCCCCCTTTTTTGAAAATTTAGCAATATCTTTTCCAACAGCTGAAACTGGTTTGACTCTTTCCAGCTAAAAATACTTGACCCTTGTGGACTAAAATATAGGGTACAAATAAAGATATCATCAACTAAGTTAAAAAATTTACTATCTAAACGAACCCAAATAAAATCTTCAGAACTACTTTCCATCTGCGTAATACCAGCAGTAAAAATATCTCTAAAATAAAATGCAACTCCTCCAGAGGGTGAGCGTGCCTTTCTATGTTGTTTGGTTCTAGCCGAATGAAAATAACTATATTTTGAAATATTAATATTTGAGTCAACTCTTGTTTTTGTCTCTACTAGACTTAAAAAATCAAACCTTTCTAAACTACTTAAAAACTGCTATCTCTAACTTTCTGTTCTAAATTTCCATAAATATTCCATGTAGTAAATTTCAGTGTACTTCTCGCTATTGAGGAACACACCATGTCAAGAGTTCAAAAGTAGTGACAGTGAAGTTAAGTATTGTGACATAAAGATACCTGATTCAAGGTCCTCACATATCTAAAGGACGGATGTCAATGATGTATTCAATTGTTGATAAAATTCAATATGTTCATCAAAAACTCCCTCACGAGGTGCTTTCCTTTATCGTTATTGCTGTTGCTGTTGTGATTGTTGTTTGCATTGTATTTGTAATTCCAGGAGCCATTAGTGTTATACTCTCTCCCTCGATTAGTGTATTTCTTTGGAATGTGCTCTTCTCCAATCCTTGGATTTGGCTGATTGTTACCCAAATGTGTCAGAATAACTTATGTATGAAGTTCCAACCACTTATTTCCAAAAAATAGGTCGTTTTGGGTCGGTACAGACCTAGTCACTACACAATAACTACTTGATAAGTCGTTCAGTTTTCTACGGGATATAAGCTTTCAAGCTAAGAATATATTGCATTTGGTAAGCTTTGACATTACATTACAGTGGTATGCATCAACATATCAGAATTTTAGTACATTTGTTTGTCTTTTTGACAGATGTTGTGATATAGTCCCTCCACAAGATGAGCAAGACACAACTGCCATTCACCATAGTGGAGTGATTTGGAGATTGTTCTTACCATTATTTATCCATGGAGACCCAAGATGTGATAAAACACTCCAAACATTTGTGCCATTATTTTTAGAAATCATTTCTGTACTTAGTGTATTGGTTGTATAGTCATTCTGCAGGAGAAGTAAAAACGACAGATCTTTACATAATCATGTACAATTTCGAAACAATTTTTTTGAATGGACATTCATAGCTGTTGATTCTTGAATTTTATGTCAAGTGTGAGAAAGACAAAAAGATAAATGTAGTGAAATATTTCATTGTAATTTGTTTTAGATATTCATAGATGTAGGGTACACTTTCTGAGAAAATTTTATTGAACAGACTATTTGAATGTCAACGTGTCCATATTCAAATTAGATTTCTGTTAGATTAAAGGAGTTTACATTGAAAAGAGGTAACATTTGTTTGTAGCCATATATGTTTGTTATTGTTATGTTGAGAACATTTCAACAATGGAAGATAATGTGTATACCATAGCATAATTCCTGTCAGACAGTTACCATGGTAATATTCAGTTTAGAACGACCATGCAAAACTTGTAATGTACCATGAAATTTAAATTCGTAAATTGTCAGTTTTGCAATATTCAAGTGATCTTATCTATGTCAGTAGGTGAACAGCTATCACTTATTCAGTTTCACACCTTTTCATTTATCAGAATGTGTGTACTTTGCACACACAGCTGAAAAGGTTTGGAAATTCAACACAATTAAGAAAAGTTGTGACTCATCCTTGCTGTGAAAAACTTATGTCCATTGCGTTTGGAAGGTCTATTCTCATTGGTAATATCATTCATGCTTCTAATGTTCACCTGTTTGAAGGCCAATCAGGGAGACCCTTGCAAGACCACTGCATTACAGAAAATGTCCTATATTGTTTCTCCAACTCTGTTTTGCCAAGTACTATAGAATGCTAACTATATCACTTTGCTAAATTATTCTTGGTTCTTTGTAGCCAAAAAATGAATAATATGCAAAGCGAGTAAGGCATTTCGTACACAATTTTTCTCAAAGTGTATATAGGAATTTGCTTCAAAGACGTCACCCACTAAAGAGTTGTAAATAGTAAGAGAAATACATGTGGATGGTCCATACTTCTACCGTCAACCTTTCATAACCCTCCTACCTTCCCAAAACATCATGTTGCAGTGATCATCGCATCCTTGAAATTTTATGAAAAATCCAAAAACAAAATAATTGCAAAGTGATGTATGCTCTGTAACTTTCTTAACTCTTCATCGATCTATAAATTATAAAATGCCCTGGAGGGTTAAACTCCTAAATTTGGACATTCATTTTACTTTTCTGGATAAATCATATGTAACAAGGTAGCACACAATAATAGTGAGAATAAAACATGCAAAGAAAGTTTCTCTTACAAATTCCACATGTAGATTTCATGGCAAAACAATGGCATTTTTACACATAGCGGAGACTCTTCCTGTGCTGTACTCGCCCTGTTAGTTTTTGGTCCATCTCTTTAGTTTTGTTGCTGTTGTTATGTGCCATCTATATACAGTGAATATTATTGAAATTTAAATGCTATAGAAATACAGATATTGCCAAAATCAATGAGGCCTGACAAAATCCAAAAACATGATTACAGTTCATAAAGTTTTACCTTAATGGTAGTTAGTGATCTCTAGCCGGAATGTGTCAAAATGAACCTGTAACATTTTTACCATGTGTTTTGCAGATATATTCTAGAACAAATTATTTAGACTAAAGTTTATTAAAAACCATCGCAATGCCCAATTTGTCAATGAGATGATATTATCACACATTGGTACACACTAATGCTATTTTCATCTGGTATCTTATTATGTAATTCTCCATCTCCTTCTAAGCTTTCATACATTATTTCAAAGCAAGGGGTTCACGTTGTAATGACTTTTGAACATTTTGAATATTTCAAACCATTTGATTTGAACATTCTTGCTGTTGAATTATGCAATTGTTTAGGGGGCGATGGCCATTTAAGGAGTTAGAAACATGTATTTACTAAATTCTTGATTTTATTTTCAACTTTATTGATTTAATGTCTTTTTCAGAGATGTCTTTTGTCCCCGTATTACTCATAATTCTGACATTGTGTAGTTTGCAGCAATCAGGCGGGACCTCATTGTCAGGAAATACTGGGAGTATTTTCACTCTGCAAACATACATAAATACCTCTATGCATTGGTTAATTAAGTGTGTTTATTTCATTAGGAACACTTTGCCCAAGGAGTAAGGGGAGAGCCAGGGTCCTCATGCTTCATCAATCATTATATCATAAAAGTATATTGATGGCACAAAGAAAACCATCGATCTAATTAGTTGACATCTGAAAATAACCATGATGGAACACACACTAGCTCTTTGCTAGGGAAATATTTGTTTTTTGATGTTTCACGCCAGAATTTTAATATATTGTTATGATATCATAGCAATTATCCATCTCAGCAATGGATAATAATAATAATAATAATAATAATAAGCTTTATTGACGTTATTCCCTCAAAGGTGAACATAGTCAAGAACTAATACTACAAAATAAGAAAAGGATATTATCAAAAAATAATAAATATATATATATATAAATATAAGATATAACTTTATGCAGAATATGAAATGTTGGGTAATCTTAAAAAAATATCTGTTTCTTGATAAAATGTTGTGAGGTATATCATGCTATCTGTATTGCTCATTATGTAGCAAAATTTGGCTTGCAGATCCCAGTTGTTGAAGTTTTCATTGTTGACTGCTATCGAGTCTAACAATTTTTGTCGTGATTGTGTATGACATGGACAACACATGATATAATGAAATTCGTCCTCAACTGAGTTAGTATCACACCTATTACAAATTCTGTCCTCAGCTTTTAGTTTTGGTCTCATGTGTCTACCTTTCTCAATCATCAGATTATGGTCACTTATTCTCAGCTTGGTAATGTATTTTCTGTCATTTTTATCCTTGATACAGCTTAAATACTTTTCCATTTTAAAATCCGTTTAAACTTTCTATAAACGCGCAATTTGTTATTCTCTCTGATGATGTCTTTTCTGCATTAACTTCATTTTTTCCATTTAAAATGTAGTCATTACTTATCTTATCTGTTAAGTTTTTCACACTATGTTTATCATTTTGCCAAAAATTACCAACACTCTCCAATCCTGTAATTTCTTGCATTGCAGTTGCCCAGGCCATGTTATTGTTAGTACAAAATACCATCACCTCATGGATCAAAGTATTTCTTTCTTAGTGTATGTTCTATACCAATATTTAACCATCATTTTCTTGATAAAAGTTAAAAGAGGATGCCTGCCCATCTCACCTCTCACTGCTAAATTAGTTGCTGACTGATTAACTTGGAGAAGTATTTTACACAAGTTAAGATTCAATTTTTCAATTGGTGTCCTATCTGAATATTTCTCAGTTCCCCAAATTTCACATCCATAAGTTAGTATAGGCCTAATAACATGGTCAAAAATATGAATCCATGCATGAATATTTATGTTAGCTGATGAACTGACCACTTTTCTAATATAAAAGAACGCTTTCAGTGCCTTCTTGTATAGAGTCCTTTTGCAATGTCGAACTTCCCATTACATTTGAAGTCTATGCCTAAGTATTTGTAGCTTTGAACAATTTCTAATTCATACTACTATAATAAAAGTTATATTTATGACGAAGGACCCTAGCATTCTTGTTGAAAACAATGACTTTGGTTTTGTTAGTGTTGACTTCTAAATTCCAGTCATTACAATATGAATGAAGTTTATCAAAGCAACGCTGTAATCCAGCCTCTGATTCAGAAATTAATACAAGATCATCAGCATATAATAGGAAATTGATCAGGGACTGTCCTAAATTAACTGGTTCACACCTATCATCAAAGTAACCTGATAAATCGTTAACAAACAGATTAAAAAGAATGGGACTAATATTGCAACCTTGCCTAACTCCTCGCATTGATTTGAAACTGTCGTGTGATTCCACCATTAAGTTTATACTGTATTTGACTTCGTCATACATACTTTTAATTATTTGATAAATATTGCCATTAATATTGTGTGTTAGTAACTTATAATAGAGCCCTTGACGCCAAATACTATCAAATGCCTTTCTAAAATCAACAAATCCTACAAACAACCGATTTATCTTTTTCCTTTTATCCTTCGCATTTTCAATGTTTGATTTACTAATATACTTATCAATAACCGATTTTAAGATGAACATGTTGTCTGTTGTTCGAAATCCAGGCCTAAACCCAGCCTGATATGACTTAGAATATCATGACTCTCAACATATTTATGTAATCTGTTATTCAAAACTGAAGTGAAAAGTTTTGAGAGACAACTTGATAGAGCTATCCCTCTGTAGTTATTTGGGTTATTTTTATCCCCTGATTTGAAAAGTGGTTTTATAATGCTAGTGCGCCAAATGTCTGGAAACTTTTTTGAATTTAAAATACTATTAAAGAGTTTTGTAATTGGTTTCAGAAGGACAGACTGACCACTTATTAACATTTCATTGATTATTTTATCATCACCTGGCGACTTTTTCTTTTTTAACTGTTTAATTGCCTTCATGATTTCAGTGGAAGTAATATCCCCATTCAATTCTTCATTAATTTCCTTACTTTCTAGCTCCTTTATAATTTTGTCTAAATTTGAACTATGGTTATATTTCTTATTTTGATTTGAGAAATGCTTGATCCATTCCTCAACACTTATACTATTACTGATATCATCATTTGTTGGTAAGGAATTGTTGGTTTTTAATTCTTTCAATGCACTCCAGAATTGATCTAAGTTACCACCATTCACTTCCGTGATATTATTTAAAAGATTCTCCTGGTACATTCTCTTTTAGTTCTAATTAACTTTTTATACTCCTTCTTAAGTTGAAAATAGCGACCTCTCACATATGGGTCATTTGGATATTTCACAATCAGTTTACCCATTGCTCTAACTTCACGTTTTATTATAAAACATGATTTGTCATACCATCGACGACCTGTTTTCTTTTTCACATTGCCTTTCTTTACAACTTTATGAGTGCAGGTTTTGAGTGACATGTCTGCAGCCGTGTAAATTATATCATTCAAGCCTTGTACAGCATCATCAATATTACCAGTCAAATAATTAGTGTGTAAATACTGAGTAATTTTGGAACTGACTGGTGGGCTTGGAGAGCCTCTTGATACTTCTCAGTTGAACTTTGTTCCCATAAATATCTTTTGGGAAGGGGGTTAAGACCTGTACTGTTGTCCACATTTTCAGTTGTGACTTGCCCAGTGAGTGCAAAAGATAGTGGACAATGGTCTGATAAGTGGTCAATTGGTGAACTCTCAAGTATTGAATTTTAAAGTGAAGACTTGATTGTGCAATTACATAGTCCACAAGGCTTGAGCCGTTATATGTGTAACATGTAAAATCTCCATACAAGTCGCCAATTTTTCTGCCATTGACAATTTTCATGTCTGTTGATAAACAGAGGTCAATAAGTTTCCTTCCATATGAATTGATATTATTATCCTTATTCAATCTTGCTCTGAAATTATCTATAGCATACATATTTGGTAATGTAATATGGTCTCTTGAGTCATCTGTAACGTAATCATCAAGTCTTCCTGTACGTGCATTGAAATCACCCATAATAATTATTTCACCCTCGGATGAGTAATTGATTATTTCTTTTCAATATCTTCAAAGAGAGTATTTACCTTCTCTTTGTAAATGGATGAATTATCTGGTGGGAAATATGTTGCACAGATAAATATGTCTTTTTCAAAGTTAAAAAAAGTTTTATCTAGTTTGACCCATATTGTATCAGGTATAATCGTAGAGATTTTCTGTACTCCTCTTTTATATTTATGTTTGAACAGAAATATAGTACCACCAGAGTTCCGTTTTGCTGTTTTCTTTTTTTTCCTATCACTACGAAAATAACTAAAATCAGACAAGGAAAAATTGTCTACAGAATCTAACCAACTTTCTTCTAAAGCTACAAAGTCAAAAGAATTAATAGTATTCAAGAAGTCTTGGTCATTCAGCTTCTGCTTGACTCCTTGAATGTTCCAAGTCATAAAAGTTAAGGTGTTATCCACCTGTTGTCGATAAGTCTCCGATAAACACATAACAATGGCCAACTAACGACTGTTACTCTACTAGTAACATGGTTGTTTTAACAGTATCATGCACACTTATACAAAATTTTTCAAAAGAGTTATCAGCGAATGGACTATCTGGTCATTTTTATTTTTGCACAGCATCTTCCCTCCCAGTACTGTTATGCAGTGGCTTTGTTTGACGATGTTGATATTGTTTATTTCCGTGTGATCGGTATTGCCCTGTAGCCTGTCTGTTGTACTGCACTGGTTGACCTCTCCTGTTTCTCAGCATTGAAATTTCACTCCAAATATATGCACTTGTTATTGCTGATGCATATATGGTGTGTACTGGTCACAGTTTGCTGGTATACCTACCAGTGTGTCGTCACAGTCTGCTGGTATACCTGCCAATGTGTGGTCATAGTCTGCTGGTATACCTGCCAGTGTGTGGTCACAGTCTGCTGGTATACCTGCCAGTGTGTGGTCACAGTCTGCTGGTATACCTACCAGTGTGTGGTCACAGTTTGCTAGTATACCTGCCAGTGTGTGGTCACAGTCTGCTGGTATACCTGCCAGTGTGTGGTCATAGTCTGCTGGTATACCTGCCAGTGTGTGGTCACAGTTTGCTAGTATACCTGCCAGTGTGTGGTCACAGTCTGCTGGTATACCTGCCAGTGTGTGGTCATAGTCTGCTGGTATACCTGCCAGTGTGTGGTCACAGTCTGCTGGTATACCTGCCAGTGTGTGGTCACAGTTTGCTGGTATACCTGCCAATGTGTCGTCACAGTCTGCTGGTATACCTGCCAGTGTGTGGTCATAGTTTGCTGGTATACCTGCCAGTGTGTGGTCACAGTCTGCTGGTATACCTGCCAGTGTGTGGTCACAGTCTGCTGGTATACCTACCAGTGTGTGGTCACAGTTTGCTAGTATACCTGCCAGTGTGTGGTCACAGTATGCTGGTATACCTGCCAGTGTGTGGTCATAGTCTGCTGGTATACCTGCCAGTGTGTGGTCACAGTTTGCTTGTATACCTGCCAGTGTGCGGTCACAGTCTGCTGGTATACCTGCCAGTGTGTGGTCATAGTCTGCTGGTATACCTGCCAGTGTGTGGTCATAGTCTGCTGGTAAACCTGCCAGGGTGTGGTCACAGTTTGCTGTATACCTACCAGTGTGTCGTCACAAGTCTGCTGGTATACCTGCCAGTGTGTGGTCATAGTCTGCTGGTATACCTGCCAGTGTGTGGTCACAGTCTGCTGGTATACCTGCCAGTGTGTGGTCACAGTCTGCTGGTATACCTACCAGTGTGTGGTCACAGTTTGCTAGTATACCTGCCAGTGTGTGGTCATAGTCTGCTGGTATACCTGCCAGTGTGTGGTCACAGTTTGCTAGTATACCTGCCAGTGTGTGGTCACAGTCTGCTGGTATACCTGCCAGAATGTGGTCATGTCTGCTGGTATACCTGCCAGTGTGTGGTCATAGTCTGCTGGTATACCTGCCAGTGTGTGGTCAAACTCTGCTGGTATACCTGCCAATGTGTGGTCATAGTCTGCTGGTATACCTGCCAGTGTGTTGTCACAGTCTGCTGGTATACCTGCCACTGTGGTAGTTTATCACTGAAGTATATGTTACCTTGTTTTCTGTACCCCTGACTATGCAGATATGGAAAATAGCAAATGCATTTGGTTGTTATCAAGGGTTGTGTAGGTTTCTTTTGCTAAATTGTATTTTTTATTTGTAAAGTATGCACCAATTCAATATGTGTTCATACTGTATCAACACTTTTGCTTCGAAAACAGTTTTACTGTATCTTTATAAGGGGCAATTTATGAGTTTATTCAGGAGACTCAAAATTATGAAAGTTTCATCAAGGAAACTTTTCTGCAGATTTTCAGTCAAACTGAGATGTTGAACTTAATATAGTTTGGTCTTTCTTTGATGTATTTACAGATCTTTCTTTTGTCAAAGCGTATATAGTAGAAGCATGACCTATGGTTTTCAATTTTTCAACTATTTGCCTTACAACCATTGAAATGCTCAGTGATGAACAGTAACTAGAGCAACAAACTATTGTATATTATGTAACGCTCATTTATTGGACACAGACACGATCACTGAATCCAACACGTTCTTTTATTTCCGACTCCACAGAAACTAAGGCAGAGCACTGGTTTGTTTACAAACACAGTAGTTTATAACATAAGACTACAAAAATAAAAACCTGAAGGAAAAACAGAAAGAAACTCTGTATAAATATCACTTCAATATAGCATGCCGTGAGACACTAGCACAACAGTGATATCAGTCTCATAGAGGAAATTTACAATACAAGTCAAACACCAGGTAGATGCACTATACGGACAAGCAAAGGACTGTGCGCCCTCAGTGGCGAGTCACGGTATATATGGAAATGTATAGCATAACCTCTATAGGCATACAGACGAATAAACTTCACTGCTAAATACTCGTAAAAATGTGATACAAAAATACATTTCACAAACACTCACCCTGACTGTGACAGGTAAGGCTTTGAATGACAGCAACTCTAGTCTGAATCAATCGACTGTCTTACCTAAAGCAAATGGTAAATGCAGTGTAAAGCTATGGCACTCGCGGTAACACACAAACTATACAGTGTTTGCATAGAACTCTTCAAATCCATCAAACATGATAAAAACTCAAATCGGCAAGTTTCTCGGAGTCAATAAGAACTTCTCGAATTGATAAACCTAGCAGTAAACTCTGAAATACTCTCAAACAATGAACTAGAAAAGTTTGTATAAGTTTCACAGCAGCGATGTATACAAAGTCACATGGTTTGGAAAACGCTATGTATTTCTATGGCAGTTCACTGAGGCAAATACTACAGTACGGAAAACTGTAAATATCTCAGAAATAACTTGGAAACAACTGACAAAATCACATCGGATTAAAGTTCAACATCTTACCAAAGATATCTGCATATCGATTAAACTCTGATGGCATCTGACCATGGTAGATGGTTCAGATAAAAAGTAAATACGGAGCTAACTCAAACTCCAACTAAAACAAAAATGGCGGAATGTCATATAGCAAATACGCATGCGCACGTGTTTAATTTGCTCACGTCACACACTTCCCTGCTTGATGGTTGGTGTCTCAACAACCAAGCAAAAGCTACAAGCTAATTACATTTAGTTTGAGAAATCATGTGCATAATCAAAAGATTTGACTGTGCTATATTAGTCAACACTTGCGAGTCAATCTGAAAAGCAACAGTAGATTCTTTCACAGCAGATTTGGGCAAATGAAAAGGGTTAGAATGACATCCAGCATTCTCACGACTCGTACGTCGAAGTCCTACAGTTTCTTCTTCTGTCGGCAAGGGCTCTGGACTCTGTCTGATATCCACCTTGTCTGTAAGATTCTTCACCACTTCCTCAGTACCAGGTTGTGCAGAGCTATGAGTATTCTTGTCAGAGGGCTGCTTCCCTGCTTTGACTGAAGTACTAGGCTCACTACCACAGGTTGAAATTACTTTCTCCTCTGGATTTCCGGTCTGATCAGGTACTGCTTCTGGTGATGCGGAACATAACTGCTCCCAGCGCATACAATCAACGCCATAGTCAAATTCATCATCATCTGACTCACTACAGGACGTATCTTCAGACTTAACCACATCAGTGGGAGTACTGTCAAGTTCCATGTCTTTTGCAAGGCTTCTGGAATCCAACATCTCTCCACGATGAACAGTCTTCTTAGGTCGTCCTCCATCGACAGGCTCAACAACATAGGTGTTCCCACCTGTGTCAAGTCGATCAACCACTATATATGGTTCTGGACTCCATACATCTTGTATTTTATTCCGTCCTCTTGTATTTCTATTCCGCAGAAACACTCGAGCACCGACTGGTAAGTCTGTCTTATCAGCCTTACGGTCATTTCTGGCTCTCCTCCTCAGGGCTTCACGCTCTGTTTTCTTTGAGGCCATATCATATGCATCCATCAACTTCTGGTGATGCTCAGCAATCCACTCTTCCACCTGACTATTGTCGTCGGCATCCACCTCAATTCCTAGTAAATGATCCACAGGGAGAGAAGGTTCTCTACAAAAGAATAGTAAAATATTACAAAAGTAATGCGGCCAATACCCAGTAGACGAATGGGGTGTACTGTTGTATGCATATACCAACTCTGGCAGCAACTCTGGCCATTTACGCTTCTTCTCAGGGGTAGAGTGCGTAAACGCTCGTGCAGTGTGCGATTAAATCGTTCGCATTGCCCGTTCCCTTCTGGGTGGTATGGGGTCGTGCGACTCTTCACAATGCCATACACCTTACAGAGTTCACTGATGAGTTTACTCTCAAAATTCCGACCTTGGTCGCTGTGTATTCTACGTGGCACTCCAAACCTCACAAACCAATCACGAACCAGGACTCGCGCTACTTGTTGTGGCTTTCTGGTCTCGCGTGGGGATGGCTTGAGTGAATTTCGTAAATACATCTGTAAGCACTAGAACGTTCTCGATACCGTTGGTACCAGGTTCTAAAACGGTTAAAATCCATGGCCAGTACCTCCAAAGGCTTCTTAGCAGTGAGGGATCCCATAGTTGGGTGGAGTCTCTTCCCTGCTTTGGCTAAGGTACAGCGTTTACATCTGTGACAATAGTCGGTTGCATCAGAGACCATGCTGGGCCAATAACCCTACTCCGGAGAAGGGCAATCGTCTTCTCAGACGCCTGGTGTCCAACTTGGTCGTGTACAGCAAACAATACTTACTCTTGAGTGAGTCAGGAAGTAATAGCTGTCTAACTTCACGTCCGGTTTCATGTACAATGCGGTACAAAACACCATTATCTTCTTTGATTCTCTTCCAACCTCTGAGTAGTTTACGTGTTGATTTGGTCTCTTTCATCAGCTGTCTATTTGTTGGCGGGTGTTTGTTCTCCCAATAGTACCATAGTCTTCCTATGTGGTCGTCAGCTTTCTGAAGTCTGGAGAGTTCATCCCTTGGAACTGTGGGGAAAGTAGAAACAGTCTTTGGTTCCATCTTAGCAGATCTTGTACGTATCTCATCAAGTAACACATCTGTAGTTGTGTGATGAACCTGTTGTCTGACAGCATCTGGTAAAGGCTGAGGTAGTCTAATGGTTGCAGTATGGTTAACAAGGGTTTCACTTGTAGTTTCCTCCAACCGTACAGATCTTGGTTCATTACCATGGCTGACCTTCCTACTGAGCGCATCAGCGTTTCTGTTACTCTTACCAGAGCGATACCTGATAGAGAATGTAAGCTGTGCAAGTTCTGCAGCCCAACGTGTTTCAGTGCTCCCAACTTGGCTGTTGACTGTAGATAACTCAAAGGATTGTTGTCTGTATAAACTACAAACTCAGATCCAATCAAAAGGTCACGGTACTTCTGGGTTACTGCCCATTTCAATGCTAGCAGCTCCAACTTCATACTGGAGTAGTTGTTCATGTTGCGTTCATTAGGCTTCAAACTGCGGCTGGCGTACCCTAGGACAACAATTCTGTCACCTTGCTTCTGTGAAAGCACTGCTCCTAAACCTTGGAGGCTTGCATCAACCTCAAGTATAAAAGGTAGGTTGAAATCCGGGTAGCCCAATATAGGTGCCGAAGTCAAGACTTGTTTCAAAGTATTAAAGGAATCTTCACATGACAGATCCCAGCGGTCTCGAATCACACATGCAGTACGCTTCTGCTTGACTTTCTTGCCGGTCTTCTCATCTGCAGAGGGGCTCCTCAGCAGGTTTTGCAGGGGTGCTGCAATGTTGGCATATCCTTTCACAAACCTCCTATAGTATCCAGACAAACCTAAGAATCCACGGAGTTCTCGCTCAGACTCCGGTTGAGGCCACTCTCGTACGGCTCGTACTTTCTCTGGATCAGGGCCTGTCCCTTCACTGGTCACCAAATGTCCTAAGAAGTGAACAGTGGTGTGGAATAGTTGACATTTCTCAGGCTTGACCTTCAAGTTAAGGTTTGATAGGCGTGAAAGAACCAAGTCAAGTCTTGCTAAGGTTTCCTCGAATGTGGATCCGAAAACCAATATGTCGTCTAAGTAGATCAGGAGAGTTTGAAAATTCAAATCTCCGAAAGCTTTGTCCATCAATCTCATGAACGTCGCCGGGGCATTACAAAGCCCGAAAGGCATTCTTGTATACTCGTACAATCCTCCTGTGCCTGTCCTGAATGCGGTTTTCTCTATATCGCGTTCTGCCACGGGGATTTGGTTAAATCCATGAGCAAGGTCAAGGCTACAGAAGTATTTGGCTCCTTTCATTACATCTAATGCCTCGTCTATTCTCGGTAATGGGTATGCGTCTTTGTGGGTCTTCGCGTTAAGGGAACGGGAATCAACGCATAGTCTCAGCTTGCCATCTTTCTTGCGCACTAGAACAATGGGTGAGGCATATGGGCTTGAGGACTCGCGAATGATACCTCTTTCCAATGACTTGCGAATGTACTCTCTCACTTCACTCCACTGGTGTGGGGGTACTCTGCGATGTGGTACTTTAACTGGTTTGTCATCTATTGTTATGATCCTATGTTCCACAACATCACAGAAACCAATGTCATCTTCGTTCTTGCTAAATATAGTCTCATGTTTCTGAATAACTTTGTACAATTCGTCGTATTCGGTGTCACTGATGTCACCAACATCCATCCTAGAAATAAGATTGTCTATGACAGGTGTCGCTAACTCAGTTGTGTCAGCTGCCTTGATCTCTACCTTGTTCTCGTTCACAGCGCAAAACCTGATAAGGGGCTGCATCACGGCTGGTTTGATCACACCAACTGGGGTACGTGGCGATAAGTATACATCAGTGTCACTGAAATTTGCCAGCTGCATAGGGACTCTACCGTTACCATCCACAGATACATATGCTGCTCCTACAGCTACACCATTCTGTAGTTCTGCAACATGTGCTACATGTCTCTCCATCAGTGCGTGGTATGTCTGTCCTGCTGCTGCTGATCGAACGGATCCTTCAATGACTCTGATAGAACGGGCAGGGAGTAATACAGGCTTCCTACCAGCGATGCGTACAGGTTTGACACTTGAACTTGTGGTAGTTGCAACAGCTTCTTCATTTACTGTTAAGGGTTTGCATATTTCCAATGCGTGTAGTAGTTTAAGCTCATCAGGTCTGACAAGCTTTGACATCTTGTCCATGTAGTCATATCCATACTTGTCAATGAGTGTCTGTCTCATATCTCTAAACACATTACAGCCAATAACACCTGGCATTCGTGTCTTGCGTGCTTCGACTGGGGTGTTTACAGGATCACGTACAACTAAAAATCCTAAATCATGAAAAGTGTGGTTCAATACTGTGACAGGAAGCTCGATATATCCGATGAAGGAATTTCCAAGCCTTGGGATGCTGAGATCTGGATAAAAGACGTGACATCTACTAACTTTCCATCTTGAGCGAGGTGCTCTTTGAAGAAACGTTCAGTCACGGTGCTCACCTCCGCACCTGTGTCAACCAAACATCCAACTTCAGCATGCCCCAACTTGACAATAATCTCAGGACAATCCCCAACAGCTTTGCGTATGAGTGAGCCTCCATCTATCAATGACTCGCCTACCACGCGGCTCACAGCAGTAGGCTGTCTGCGTTTAAATCTTGGGCTTTTGGTGCAGATTGGGACGGAATTGTAACTGTAGACAGATCACTACGTGACTTCTTTTGGGGACAGTTCTTCCGTAGGTGGTCCATAGAGTTACAAATCCAACAGTGACGCTTCCCATCTGTGGCCACAACCTGTCGCTTGACAGTGGACTTGCCAGATTTGTTCTGAAGCACAGAGAGGAGTGATTCTATCTGTTTCTGTTGAGCGGCGATCTGCTCTCCTTGTTTCAAGACTAGACTGTACACATCACCCTCCACTGTAGCTTCACGAACTGCTGCGTCCCGTTTCTGTCTCTGGCATTTCCCTTTCTGTCCCATCAGCCGTATAATCTGATCTCTCGCGTCGAAAGATCTGGTTGGTCAGTGTTAAGTCTTCGCAACTCCATTTGCATGGACTCCTCATGCACTGCCTCGGCAAGGCGATTCTTCAGTTGAGTCTCGCGGCCAGGCTTGAATGAAGGGTCCAACTGTATGATGCGGTCATACAAATTTACTAGTTCAAGTGAACATGCAATAATGTCATCCTTCTCTGTTTGCTTATAGGAATAAAATCGTTGTTGCAACTGAGGCAAACTGTCACCGTCACCAAACACTCTGGAAAGCACAGTGAAGATTTCTCGTGGGCTTGAAGTTACGCTCTTCCCCCTTCCAAGAATTTCACGTCTCGCCTTACCAGCAAGGTCTTCTATGATAAAAGCGGCTTGCTCACTCTCTGTCAAATTCCTGGATAAAATGATAGCCTTGGCATCCTCAATCCAATCATCAACAGAAAGCTCTGTAGAAGTCTCTGGTTTCCCTTTAAACCTGTCGAGTTTTCTACTTGGTGCCATGTACACCATCTTGCCTTGAGTACCACCTGCATTGCCACTGCTTGCATTATGATTCACTCTATCCTTGTCAATCAGTCGCTTGACCTCTTGCTCAGCTGCCTTGGCATCAGCAGTCGCTGCAGCAACTTCATCTTCTTTACGGGAGAAAGCTGCTTTCAAGTTATCCAACTCCTGCTTCAACTGTGCAATCTCTTCCTCATCAGACATGGTTAGTGCACCAGGAGCAACACAAGAGTATTGAGTAACACAATACAACAACAGTGCACAATACAGTGGCACAGCACAGTGGCAGCAATACACCATGAAGTCTTACTGATAAAACACTTGCACTGAAGTAGTGTCCAACTATTAAAAGTGTCTATGCAAAAGTATCAATAGTGTCAAAAATGCAGTACATACAACTGTAACAGTTATCTATGTGAACAGTTATATCAGTATAAAGCATGTGCAGCCTTAATGCTACTCATCAAAAATGAAGCATGTGCAGCCTTAATGCTACTCATCAAAAATGAAGCATGTGCAGCCTTAATGCTACTCATCAAAAATGAAGCATGTACAACCTTAATGCTACTCATCAAAAATGAAGCATGTACAACCTTAATGCTACTCATCAAAAATGAAGCATGTACAACCTTAATGTACAATGACAGTGTCATACAATGTCTCTACAGAATTCAAATAAAAATTGTGAGCCAGTTCTGCAATGTAACAGGGATCACATCCCATACTAACTGTATAATAACTGCAGGCAAACGAGACTATAGTCCAACAATTTGAATTTCAGTGTCCGTATATCCAATTCAAAATGTACGTCCGATGCTGCAATCATCCAGTATCAGTTGATCAAGAATACCAATCAGCTATAATCTACTTTGGCTTGATATCTACTTCACATCCACAATCAGGGTTACATAAGTCTGTCCAGTGCAGGGCCTGCTGCAGAGATCACACTGTAATTCTTCGGAAATCCTGCCGACTACGCCAAAATGTAACGCTCATTTATTGGACACAGACACGATCACTGAATCCAACACGTTCTTTTATTTCCGACTCCACAGAAACTAAGGCAGAGCACTGGTTTGTTTACAAACACAGTAGTTTATAACATAAGACTAAAAGGAAAAAAACCTGAAGGAAAAACAGAAAGAAACTCTGTATAAATATCACTTCAATATAGCATGCTGTGAGACACTAGCACAACAGTGATATCAGTCTCATAGAGGAATTTTACAATACAAGTCAAACACCAGGTAGATGCACTATACGGACAAGCAAAGGACTGTGCGCCCTCAGTGGCGAGTCACGGTATATATGGAAATGTATAGCATAACCTCTATAGGCATACAGATGAATAAACTTCACTGCTAAATACTCGTAAAAATGTGATACAAAAATACATTTCACAAACACTCACCCTGACTGTGACAGGTAAGGCTTTGAATGACAGCAACTCTAGTCTGAATCGATCGACTGTCTTACCTAAAGCAAATGGTAAATGCAGTGTAAAGCTATGGCACTCGCGGTAACACACAAACTATACAGTGTTTGCATAGAACTCTTCAAATCCATCAAACATGATAAAAACTCAAATCGGCAAGTACTCGGAGTCAATAAGAACTTCTCGAATTGATAAACCTAGCAGTAAACTCTGAAATACTCTCAAACAATGAACTAGAAAAGTTTGTATAAGTTTCACAGCAGCGATGTATACAAAGTCACATGGTTTGGAAAACGCTATGTATTTCTATGGCAGTTCACTGAGGCAAATACTACAGTACGGAAAACTGTAAATATCTCAGAAATAACTTGGAAACAACTGACAAAATCACATGGATTAAAGTTCAACATCTTACCAAAGATATCTGCATATCGATTAAACTCTGATGGCATCTGACCATGGTAGATGGTTCAGATAAAAAGTAAATACGGAGCTAACTCAAACTCCAACTAAAACAAAAATGGCGGAATGTCATATAGCAAATACGCATGCGCACGTGTTTTAATTTGCTCACGTCACAATTATATACCTGGCTGAGAATACAATTAAAGAAAAAATGATTGATACTCTTGTTTTGCCTTGTTTTTTGCTGTGACATTTTGCTTTTTAAGCCTGATACATAGAAACAGAGTCAAACTGGATTCTTCATGACAGCAGTGTTACAGCCAGGAATTTAAACTAGGGGACACTATGTCTCCTACCATTTATTCTTTGGGTCGTTTCGCACATTCTGGGACAACATGCGTCTGTCGTTAGTCAAATGTTTTACTATTTTGTAACAAATTAGTTCCACAAAACAAATTCAAGCTACAGGACCACTTCACCATGCTTGAATTTCAGGCAACTGATCAGCTAATGTATTGTATCTGCCACAAATAAGAGAGTTCAGGCAGACTACAAGCAAGTTATAATATCAAGTGCAGCATTTTAATTACTCCTAATCACAGCTCTGAAGTATTGAAATATAAACCTCAAATAATCATGAAATGAACAACCCAGTACAACAAAGACTTGGTAAGTCCACCGAGTTTAACAACTGGGTAACACTACAAAAGGTTATTATCAGTAGCGCCTTAGGTGACCAGCAGTATGTGGGAATGCAGGACAACGGGTTAGACTTTGGGGGACATTGTCACAAGGGCGCATCCTGGCTGCGACAGTGTTACAGCAAACAGTGGCATTGATTTTACAGTAACAAAATTCAGTACTCAGTCTTGGTGTTTGACATTCTACTGTGGTTAAAAATTGTTAGGATTACTTCATAGATAAATTTTTCTGTTTTCTTTCCCCTCGACTATGATTGAGAATGATCAACTTGATGTTTTTTTTATTCTCTCCCCTGCTTTTGTTAAATTTTCAGTGATTTGCTTTGGTGTACATTTTTTGAGCAAGCGCACCGACAATATCACTCAAAAGTAAGTGGCTCACGGTCAATTTATTTGAATCATTAGCTTTAATTAAAGCAAAGCACACGACACATGTCTTGATTGGTTAGACATGGAGTTTGAAGGGGTCCTCAATGACTACCAGACAGAATGCAGTCAAATGGCAGATGTCTGGTGTGGCAATGCAAATTGTATTTTCGCTGAGGTTCGACATCAAGGTGTCACAAGTATTTGCTATTTCCCTGTCATGCAGAATACTCTGGTTATTCAAGTACCTCAGGCAAAAAGGGGGGCTCCGCCAGAGCAGGTAAAAAGTCACCAAATGGCCTAATTTTGCCATTTTTCTCTCAAAATTCAAAAATCAACTTTCCTTGTATGGCAAGCTTATATTCAAGCATATATTTGACCTTTCTCCGACATAAAACCACTTAGTAGGTCAATATTTGGATGAAAGGCCTTGTTACAACCAATAACGTAGTAACTAACCAATAACGTATCAAACCCGATAACGTTTTAAAAATGTACCGATAACGTAATCAACCGATAACGTAGTAATGAACCGATAACATAGTAAATTTTTCTAACAGATAACGTAGTAATTTTTCCTAACCAATAACGTATCAAATCATGTATCAATGTATTGGATTAAGTGATTCATGGGAATAGATTCATAGGATAAATCTATCCTCGATCTGTAGATCAATCCGTTGATGATCAATAGATCGACCGATTGATCGATGCACTGATCTATCAATCGATCGATCTTTCTGTTCGATTGAATGAATTGATCGATTGCTTGACTAATAGAATGATTGATAGATCTATCTATATATTATATATACATATAAATATATATATATATAATAAATCTATATATATGATATGTATTTCAATGGATAGATCGATCGATCGACGGATAGATAAATAGAGAGTGTATCAAATCAATCATAATGTAGCCAAGTGAAACAATAACGTATCAACTCAACTGAGACGTATCAAATCAACCAATTATGTATCAAATCAACCAACTTTGTTGAAGGTTATTGACTCTGATATTGTGTATGTTCATGTGTAAAGTAAAGTAAAGTAAGCCTTTATTGAAATCGTATTCAGTTGTGATCTTGATCGTAAAGTACAATAAAGGTTTTGCAAAAACAACAATGAAAGAGTATATATAATATATATATAACTATAAATATCTATACATGAGGTCAACATATTTAAGGTTCATAAATAGTTTACTTTGTCTTTTTCATTTTGTCTTGTCTGAGTTTAAAACATGTATGTATGTATTTTCCCAATTCACATAGTGATGCTTTATCTGTCCTTGAAAAGATGCTTACAAGGTCTTGTGTGTCTCTGAATGCGTTTTTACAAATGTTTAGTTTACTGAAAAAATCATGTCTAATGTCTGTGTAGCCTTTGCAATGAAAAAGAAAATGTATCTCATCTTCTACTTGTTTGTTTTGGCAAATTGGGCATGCTCTGTCTATGACATCAAGGTTTCTATATCTACCTGTTTCTATGTGTAGTATGTGTGCACTAATGCGTAACTTGCAATTGCACAGGGCTGATCTGTGATCTGTTTTTTTATAACATGAAGGTAGCTTTCGAGAGAGAAATCTTTTTTCAACTCTCTGTATGTGCGAAGTTTATTTTTATGGTGCCCTTGTCTGGTATCATCATGAATCAATTCAAATGCACATTTTTCAAATAGCTGTTTAACTTTTACATTGAAATTAGTTTTAAACTGTTTGTCATTTTCTATCTTTACATTCATGGCATCTCCAATATTTACGAGCAGCAACGATCGTTTAATTCCTGACACCCAATTATCTGTATGTTCATTGTCCAGTTGACAACCCAGATCATAAGCCTCACGAGTCAGTGTTGTATCTGCTTTCTTACTTATTTTTAACCAATATTTGACCATTTGTGTTATGCTTGAAACAATTAGAGGATATCTACCCAGTTCCATTAAACATGCTATGTTGGATGCTTTGTTATTTTTTTAAGTATGTGCTTGCAAAATTTAATGTGCAACTTTTCAATTGTGTTTGTTAAGTTTGTGAGTATGGTTTTTGCATTTGTGCACATGTCCGCAGTCCATACTTCTGTATGTGTGTGTGGGTGTGTGTTTCTGTGTATGTGTTCTTGGCTGTGTTTACATATATTTGAAATGGTTATTTATTGTGCAACATCAAAGCTGTTTTTGAAAATGTGACCAATTCTCCTAAAGGAGATGTGTATACATTGAAAGTATGGGGCCAAGAACTGATCCTTGGGAACCCCAGTTTCAAATGGATAGTACAATGATTTGGTAGAATTAACAACAACACACTGAGTGCGATTTGAAAGATAAGATTGAACCAGCTGAGGACATTACCTGGAATACTAAGACGGCCCCTTAGACGATTTCATATATACCGTGATTTACGGTATCAAACGCAGCAGAAAGATCAAGTAAAACTGAGAAAACATCACGTTTTGCGTCCAGTGCTAATACAATGTCATTCGTAACCTTTAAGTGAGCAATCTCTGTACTGTGCCCAGGTTTATAAGCAGATTGTAATGGATCATCAAATGAGTGGCTTACAATATGATTTGTCAACCTACTAGCTACGTATACCAATACCTTTGATTTGATAACCAGATGTGAACTGAATGTGCCATGGTTTAAAACAGGTTCAATACAAAGTAGTACACTTCTTAGAACAATTAATCAGATATCTGTCATATCATTATATGTAGCAGGCTTCATCAACTTTAAAAACTTGTCGGCAGGTGAAGAAGAAGCAACAAAAACTGATCCAGTAATGTCTTGAGAAAACGAAATGATCCAGTAATGCCTTGAGAAAACGAAATGATCATAACAGACCAAAGAAAGAAAAATGTCACAAATTTGAGAAATCTAACTCTCTCATTCTCTCAATCTCTGGAGGTGCGGCCTTTTGGGGTGCTACTAACATTTGCAAAATACATAGGAAGTCCTTTTTCTTTTTGCCAGTATTCGTTATATGAACACAACAAAAGTCAGGTCAAAACTCGTTCCTCGAAAGGCTTTTGTTGTACTACATCCTGAGTAACCATTTCATGGTTTACGTTGCGATAAACATTGTCATGATCAAAATTTATATAGGTTCTACTCAGATGGCTTGAAGTAAAGCAACTTACAGTGGTCTATAGTACAACACTCAGCCGATCAGTCAGCTCCTCATGGATTTTTTACCAGTTATCTCTTGTAAATAAAATTGAAATAACAGATGTAGAGATTATGTGACTCGTCTCTACTCACATACAGGAGACATTAGATTGTTCATCTCCACGACATAAAGGTGCGGAATTGCTGGATTGCCAAAATAGCTTAATTTGAGCTATTTAGCAGCTAATGAGCTAAGATAATTTATAGCTGTAGCACGCGATATTTAGAAGCTATTTAGTGATAATACTTTTTAGCCATTGGCCGAGATATTTAGCAGCTACTTAGCTATAATAGTTAATAGAAAAAATCGAGATATTTAGAAGCTATTGAGCTATAATATTTAATAGCCATTAGTCGGGATAATTAGCAGCTATTGAGCTAATATACTTTATAGCTCTAACTCGGGATATTTAGCATCTATTCAGCTAGAACAGTTAATAGCCATTAGCTTTGATATTTAGCGGATATTTAGCTATTAGCAATGGAGCGGGATATTTAGCAGATGTCCAGCTATTCAGCTATTCAATTTTCCCTAAACCCTAGCTATTCAGCTATTCAAGCTAATAGCCGTTTTTAGCCGCTATTAGCTGTTTGTAGCAAGCTATTAGCTTGCTAACAGCTATTCAGATCATTTGGCACTGTGGGCGCCTCTACTCACTTTTATATGGCTTTCATCGTTTTGATCATCATACTGTGGAATACAAATTCTTTTGGATGCTAGACTTGCAGTTTGATGAAGAACAGTGACAGCTGTTGTATTTCTTTCAATATCTTTTCATCGGAAGTTCAACTCTATTGTTTACCGTTTAGAGCCAATTTCTATTTACGAGAAAAATAATTCTCCAAATGACTATTGCTATTTCACAGTTTTCAAGCTCCACAGATTGATATTATATTCCAGGTTCTACCAAATTTCGGATACATTATTTATATTCAAAACTACCATTTATTAACTTTTACGATTTCAACATCACATTATTAAATACAAAAAAGTTGAAAATAATTACTTGCGCTCAGGTCAGTTACTCATTTTCATTTCATTTCCACCACGAAACCCGATAGTAATTTCTAGGTTCAAAGGTCATCCACTGGTTAGCTGAGTAGCGAGTCTTGAATGAACCGGGCCGCGGGAAATGTCATCACACCTTCGAAATTTAAACTATGTTATCGTCTGTTGACAAATAAACGACACACATCATGGCAATTTTCAATTTGTTGTTCTCACACAGTTAATCGTTTCGTTGTACGCTTCAGAGATCTATATGTCTTGTATGATTGTCATAAAAATTCAATTCTATATGATGTGTACAAAATCGTTTGGACGCTAGACTTGCCATTATGAAGAACAGTGACAGCTGTTGTATTTCTTACAATATCTTTCCGTTCGAAGTTCAACTCGCAGTTTTACAGCCAACTTCTATTTATTACAAAAAATTATCCAAATGACTATTGCTTTTTCACATTTTTTGAGGTCACATATTATTTTCTAGGTAGAAAGAGACCTCCATGGTTCTATAAAGTTTCGGATACATTCTTAATATTTAAAACTAGCATGAACGATTAAAATAAAACATGACTAATACATAAATAGTTGCGCTCGGATCGGTTACTCATTTTACTTTTATTACAACCACAAAACTTTATAGTACTTTCTGGTTCTACACAACTCACTCAACTGGTTAGCTTGTAGCTAGCTAATAGCTAGCTAAGAACGGCTATTAGCGGCTAAAAATGGATAATAGCTTGAATAGCTGAATAGCTGGGCCTTCTTGGACTGACTCCCGGTTAGCTGGTAGCAAGGTAATAGCTAGCTAAGCACGGCTATTAGCGGCTAAAAACGGATAATAGCTTGAATAGCTGAATAGCTGAGCCTTCTAGGGAATGCTCACTGGTTAGCTCGTAGCTAGCTAATAGCTAGCTAAGAACGGCTATTAGCGGCTAAAAACGGATAATAGCTTGAATAACTGAATTCCATTTATAACATTCCATGTTTTTCCAGAATTCCCACTTACAGATTAATTTTATTACAATAATACATTTTCTTTGCGTGTTTTAAAACCTTGGTTAAGACATTACAGTAATTCCAATATATCATTATAACACTATCGTTCATAGGATGCTTCTTACTCTTTGAGAAAAGCAAATAATTTTTCTTGATAGAAATAAGCAAGCCTTTTGTTATCCATGGTTTCCGAATTGACTTACTACGGTGGTTTTTTTTGTTGTCAAGGGTACATGTTTAATCGCAATAACGTCAAACTTTCATGAATATTGTAGGCATCATCCGCGTTACTGCAATCATACACTTCCTGCCATGAAGTGCTACTCAAGACAGTAAAAAAAGACTCACGACTGTAACTAGAAAAGTCGAAACATGTGTGTTGCGTATGCTGTTTGAAAACATGTTTCAATCCTTTTACAATTGCAAATATGGAGAGATGGTCTGAAATGTCAGTTTCGATGGAACCGCATTCAAAAAAGTGATCTGTTATATTGGTAATCAAGTGGTCTATTGTGGTACATGTATTATCAGTTATCCTGGTTTGGGTGTTAATTACTTGATGGAAGTTATACGAATTCAAAAGTGTTGAATAAGAAGTATTTAAATGAGACGATGAAGACGTATCAATGTTGAAATCTCCAACAATTATGCAATTTTTGTCTTTCGATGAAAGGCATTCAATGACTTTCTCAAAGCTTTCAAGAAAGTCAGATGTCGGAGTATATTCGGCTTTCTATAAATTATACTTCAATGCGCATGTCATGGAGGTAGGACGCACAGTGAGATAGCTCGTCCAATGTTGCTCTTGTTTTCACGACCAAGTGTCTTCATATAACTGAAAACCTTTGGTTATACATTTTAAGCACTGTTTGACAACATCAACTACACTGTAAAGTTAAGTGTTCAAGGATAGAACACCAATTAAACGCCTTTTTATAACACTTTTTGAACGCGTCTAGACATTCAGAAATTAACACTACGTGTTCAACCAACGTTCAATTTTTGAACACACGTGTGCAGATTTTGAACGCTATGTGTTCATCAGACATTATATTGAACACATGGTGTTCCATATCTGAACACACGTTGCACATTAAATGTGTTCAAAATTGAACGCATTTACGCGTTCAAAGGGCTGTAACACTTTTTGATCGCATGGACGCAGTTCAACGATAATGTGTTAAAGGATTGAACACATAATATGCACTTGTTGAACACATTAACTTTTGGCGTTCAGGGGTGTTCAAGCCTGGAAATAACATAACAGACCACTGATATTCAGTAAAATAATTTATTCTAAAAATTTACAAAAATTAGTTGACTAAAATACAATTATTTAGTGTAAAATTGGAAAATAAACATGGCCACTTTGTAAAGTTTGTCAGAGGAAAACACTGCAAAAAATACACAATTGAAGATTTCACGATGATTTGGACATGTCAAATTGAGATCATCCCAAAACACATGTGTAGCAAATATCAAAGCTACCAGACGGGTAATTTTAAGATACAAATTTTTTGTCCAAAAATGGTAAAAATTGACCCCAAAATAAAAACTTGCAGATTTCATCATAACTTGAATATATCACATTCTGATAATTCCCTATGTCTTAAAAATGTCTGAAATGTCTTTTATGTCTCAAAAATACAAATTTGCATATTTCTGCATAATTTGAACAATCTGAAAAAGCTATCCGCAGAGATTTATGTCAAAAATATCAAAGCTGTTCATTAAGTAGTTTTGAAGAAGATTTTTAAAGATTTTTTGAAAAAATTGCCATGAAAAATAAAGATTTGAATATTTCATCACAACTAGCACAAATTTTACGAAGGTCATTCTTAGGGACATGTTTACCAAATATTGAAGACGTCGAACCACCAGTAAGAGAGAAGAAGATTTTTGCCAAAAAAAGCAAAATTCGCCTCAAAAATACAAATTTGCGTATTTCACCATAATTTGAACATATATGATTAGGGTAATCTCTGGAAACCTGTACTCCAAATATTAAAGGAATCGTACTGGCCGTTTTGAAGAAAAAGCTTGGGATGTAAAAATTTGAGGACGATGTCTCACATTCACCTATTAGATAAGCTCTGCGTCGCTGAAAGCAAAGCTAAAAAACAGAAACAAATCGAGAACAAAAGACGTGTTGATCTACAATACAAAATAATCTAAGATTTGGTAGCAGGCTATGATCAACTAAATGTTACTGGAGCATAAGCCTTCAAAGACGTGACGTGTCCTTCATCAGATGCAAGGGTGCAATGAAGAATTGAAGCAGAAAGCGACAGAAAATTCAGAGTGAAAATTTCAGAAAATTCAGAAATTCAGAGTGTACATTTTTCACTCTGAATTTTCAGTCGCTTTCTGCTTTAATTCTTCATTCCACCATTGCATCTGATAAGGGAGACTACACGTATTTCAAAGCTTATTAGTCCCCATGGACACCGTCCAGGGGGACTTATAGGTTTGGACATGTCCGTGCGTGCGTGCGTCCGTGCATGCGTCCGTGAGTGCGTGCGTGCGTGCGTCCGTCCGTCCGTGCGTCCGTCCGTCCGTCCGTTCACGCAGATATCTCAGAGATGCCTGGAGCGATTTCATTCAAACTTGGTACAAGCTCCTGATTACTTCATATGTCATACAGATGCACATAGATTTGTTTTGTGATACGATCCAATATGGCTGCCAGGCGGCCATTTTATTATGATTTTTTCATGTACAGAGCCATTACTCTAGCATGTTTCAACCTATTTTATTCAAAGTTGGTACAAGGACATTGACCTATGTCATACATATGCACCTCAATTTGTTTTGTGATACGATCAAATATGGCTGCCATGCGGCCATTTTGTTACGATTTTTTCATATACAGAGCCATAACTCAGGCATATCTGAACCGATTTTATTCAAACTTGATACAAGGACATTGACCTTTGTCATACATATGCATGTCAATTTTTTTTGCGATACAATCCAATATGGCCGCCAGGCGGCCATTTTATTACAATTTTTTCATGTACAGAGCCATTACTCAGGCATGTTTCAACCGATTTTATTCAAAGTTGGTACAAGGATATTGACCAATGTTATAGCAATGCACATCAATTTGTTTTGTGATATGATCCAATATGGCCGCCATGCAGCCATTTTGTTAGGATTTTTTCATGTACAGAGCCATAACTCAGGCATATCTCAACCGATTTATTCAAAGTTGTACAAGGACTTTGACCTATGTCACACACATGCACATTGAATTGTTTTGTGATAAGATCCAATATGGCCGCCGTGTGGCCATTTTATTACGATTTTTTCATGTCCTGAACCACAACTCAGACATGTATCAAGCGAATTTATTAAAAAGTATTTTGATCACAGACCTAATGAAGAGGACTCTATCCTCTCTGAGGACCTGTAATCAAAGTACCCATTAACAAGTGGGGACTGTGTCATCAACGATGACTTGTTCTCCAGTAACATTTAGTTGATCATAGCGTTTCTACCAAGCTTAGATAAATTCAGAACAAAGATACAGAAACTTATCAAATTTCAGTTACTGACCCTCGGAAGTTTAAATCTACATTAGAGATGAACTGAGGTTTTCAAGCTTGTTCCCAGACAGCTACCTCTACACTCATCTTCTTCAATTTCTATACCATCAGCTTCTGTAATAACTCTTCGATTACCAGGTAAATCCAACTTTTCACATCCTGAAAATAATGCAACAATAGGTAATATGGCGACATGAGACTTTAAATGAAAGACAAGATGGCCTTATTAGGTTAAGGAAAAGGGGTGACTTTGGCATACAGTGCCTCTTTTCGATACTGTTACAAAATATTGGCTTCTTCTTGTCATCAACTGATGAAAAGTAAAAGAAAGGCCAACTCTCATATGCTGAAACAATAGAGTGTACACTCTGCGATGTTTAACTAATGTTTTATATGCGATTGTGATTACTAAAAGACATGTGTTAGCTGTGATTACGCAGCGGTGTGTGGCATATCGATCGCGCTCGGGTCAAGGGTCATCGCCACAGTTTTGCGGTGATGACCCTTGACCCGACTGCGATCGATACCCCATGGCCCAAAACACCGCTGCGTATTTACAACTAGTGTATGGTATACAAGCCACTGAAAGAAAAAAAGGTTTCTTCACGTATTTAGCTTTTTCAAAGTACAATACAATTAATTTCAAAGGATAATAATACAGATGCTTCAAAATTCAACACCTTTTACTATTTTGGAGAGAAAACTTACCCTTTCTGGTCTTGCTTCCGCACGATCACGACTTCAGCGTGCGTTTACAAAAAAATGTCGCAACTTCCGTTTTTGATGCATGACGGGATAAGAAGAGGCACCAAACTTGAACACCAAGTGTTAAAGAGTAGAACGCCTCTTGCACGCCGATGTTAAAATTAAAACGTTCATGGTGGTTATCTGATTTTCTTTTCCAAATTTCCAAATTTCAACCCGTAATAAACGTGTAAAATTATTTTGTGTACTTTCTTTTTAGAAAAAACATGCTTTCAGTAATTTTAGACCGGAGATATTTTTCACTTAGTGGGAAATTCGTTACATCAAAATCCGTGTACGTTTGCCTAACAGCGATGCAGTAGTAAATTTAATATAGCCATAGTAGAGTAAAAAACACTAAAGATTGTTAATTGTTTTACAGTATTGCAAAATTTCTGTCATGCTGAGTTTTTGAACACTTGAAGGAGATGGTTGTTAACACTACGTGTTCAGGTTTAGAACATCATTGTTAATAATATGAACACTAGTGTTAACAATATGAACACTAGCCGTTCAAATTTGAACACCGACATCTACATTTTGAACGCGTAAAGACGCGTTTGGCGTCCGCTATTTTTACAGTGTACACTGAATTTTAATAAGTTTCTGTATTTTTGTTCTGAGTTTATCTAAGCTTTGGTAGAACGCTATGATCAACTAAATGTTAGTGGAGAATAAGTTTTCAAATACGTGTAGTCTCCCTTATCAGATGCAATGGTGGAATGAAGAATTAAAGCAGAAAGCGACAGAAAATTCAGAGTGAAAAATGTACACTCTGAATTTCTGAATTTTCTGAAATTTTCACTCTGAATTTTCTGTCGCTTTCTGCTTCAATTCTTCATTGCACCCTTTTGCATTGAAGGCTTATGCTCCAGTAACATTTAGTTGATCATAGCCTGCTACCAAATCTTAGATTATTTTGTATTGTAGATCAACACGTCTTTTGTTCTCGATTTGTTACTGTTTTTAGCTTTGCTTTTAGCGACGCAGAGCTTATCTAGTAGGTGAATGTGAGGCATCGTCCTCAAATTTTTACATCCCAAGCTTTTTCTTCAAAACGGCCAGTACGATTCCTTTAATATTTGGAGTACAGGTTCCCAGAGATTACCCTAATCATATATGTTCAAGTTATGGTGAAATACGCAAATTTGTATTTTTGAGGCGAATTTTGCTATTTTTTGGCAAAAATCTTCTTCTCTCTTACTGGTGGTTCGACGTCTTCAATATTTGGTAAACATGTCCCTAAGAATGACCTTCGTAAAATTTGTGCTAGTTGTGATGAAATATTCAAATTTTTATTTTTCATGGCAATTTTTTTCGTTTTTGGTCAAAAAATCTTTAAAAATCTTCTTCAAAACTACTTAATGAAGAGCTTTGATATTTTTGACATAAGTCTCTGCGGATAGCTTTTTCAGATTGTTCAAATGATGCAGAAATATGCAAATTTGTATTTTTGAGACATAAAAGACATTTCAGACATTTTTAAGACATAGGGAATTATCAGAATGTGATATATTCAAGTTATGATGAAATCTGCAAGTTATGATAATCTGCAAGTTTTTATTTTGGGTCAATTTTTACCATTTTTGGTCAAAAAATTTGTATCTTAAAAATTACCCGTCTGATAGCTTTGATATTTGCTACACATGTTTTTTGGGATGATCTCAATTTGATATGTCCAAATCATGGTGAAATCTTCAATTGTGTATTTTTTGCAGCTATTTTCCCATTTTTGGTGAGGCCATCCCGAAGTGAGCTGTCAGAGATCCTTTACATAACACTGCGAGCTCTTTCGACGTCTAAGTCGCTTGTTGTATTGCTATATTGGTGTTGAAATGGCTAACATTTAGGTTGTTGCCATTGGTTTTAGACTGCAGTTTCCTTTTACAAGTGCATTTTAGTAAGGACTGAAATTTCCAGGTTCAACAGCAAATGCTTATTGACATACAGAACAAAACTTATGAAACGAAGTCAAAATTAGTTAATGTGTTTTTAATTCCTGAGAAGTAGAGTTTTGAAATGTCACTGATTTATTTCAAAGTTTATTTAAAGGCATGACAAACAAACAAATCTTTTGTTGGACAAGGAAATGGGTTTTACACCTCCAAGGACCCCTTTTTCCACTTTTTGCATGTTGTGTCTTACTGTGACACTTTGTGACAACTTGACATGTTTTGTTTACTTTAGTGTGGACAACTATGTACCATGTGCATCAGAGAAGCCTTGACTAACCTTTTTCCAAGTTTGCAATTGTCTATACAAGAGGAAATGTCTTAAACTATCTTACAAAAACGGAGTAAACATTTCATACGAATACGTGTTTTCAACACAATAAGTAAGCCAAATTTTGAGCTTTTTCAAAACATATATTTTTGTACGTTTTTACAAGTATGAACATATAACGTAATCCACAAAATTGAAGTTAAACCCTTTTGTCATTACTTTGTTCATATATTTTGAAAACGATCGACAGTGTTTATAAAGATTTTCTTTTGTTTATGTTTTGATAGGAAGGTGTTTACACCGTTGGTGTTTCCTCTGACAAACTTTTAATTACAAAGTTGCCATGTTTATTTTCCCATTTTACACTAAATAATTGTATTTTACTCAACTAATTTTTGTGTATTTTTAGAATAAAATAATTTTACTGAATATCAGTGGTCCGTTATGTTATTTCCAGGCTTGAACACCCCCTGAACGCCAAAATTTAATGTGTTCAACAAGTGCATATCATGTGTTCAATCCTTTAACACACTTATCGTTGAACGGCGTCCATGCGTTCAAAAAGTGTTACAGCCCTTTGAACGCGTAAATGCGTTCAATTTTTGAACACATTTCATGTGCAACGTGTGTTCAGATATGGAACACCATGTGTTCAATATAATGTCTGATGAACACATGGTGTTCAAAATCTGCACACGTGTGTTCAAAAATTGAACGTTGGTTGAACACGTAGTGTTAAATTTCTGAACGTCTAGACGCGTTCAAAAAGTGTTACAAAAAGGCGTTTAATTGGTGTTCTATCCTTGAACACTTAACTTTACAGTGTAGTAAATGATGCCGAAGACACCAGCGAAGAAGCATGAAACTACCAAACTGAGTACAAGTAGCGATCACAGTCCCGAGTCAAAGCAAACCAAGGCCGACGCTGGAGACTTTTGTCCGCATAGCCCAACGGAGAACAAAGACATTCAAACTTAGCAATCTGAAATTCTTCGAACTTTGTCAAATCTGGGAAAACAAACTGAAAAGATTTCCACTCTTGAACACAGCTTAGCTGAGGTACAAAGGTCAGTTGATTTTGTCAACGATTTTTTTCGAAAACTTTAGAAAGCAACTGGCAGACTTTCAATCAAACGCTGATCACCTGAAAGCTGAAAACATAAGATTTACAAGGACAGATTACTAACACAGAGAAAGAGTTACACAGTACCCAAGAAGAACTACAAGAACTGTGGCAATATGAGCGTCGAAACAATATCGAAATTCACGCTTTCCACGGCAAAATGATGAAAACACAGATGATATTGTCATCAAAATGCCAGCGGATGTAGGTGTTGATGTCACTAAAAACGACATAGACATAAGTCATCGTTTGCCAAGACGCCAAAGTCACAACCGGGAAGAGTCTTCGCCACCACCACCTATCATTGTAAGATTTGTCAGAAGATCTACAAGAAATCAACTCTACTATGCTCGGAAACACCTTCGAGGCAAGACGCCACGTCAACTCCATCTGGGAAATAGCACCAACAATATTTACGTGAACGAGAACTTGACCACCATGGTGAGGCGCCTTTTCCAGTAAGTGCATGAAAGAAGAAAACAACTGAATTGGAAATACATCTGGACCAGCAACGGCAAGATTTATACTCGTAAAGATAGCAGCTCCGAAGTCATCATTATACTGTCACTGAAGGACATTAACCGTATAAATTGGACACCAGGAGTAATTTTTCTGTTTTTGTTTTATGGACTCAAACTCACAAGATCACATTATCAAGTACGATTGTTCTTCATACACTGTCAACGAGTTTAATCAAGGTAAAAATCAAAATGACAAACTTTCAACGATCTCAGTATTCCATTTAAAAATTAGATCTCTCAGTAAGCATTTTGATGACTGTCTTCATTTGCTGAATGTATTACACCACAATTTTCCCGTAATTGCATTGTCAGAAACTTGGTTGAACAGAAATGTAAATCAGTCACTTTTTCAACTGCCATCATATCAGCTGTACACATGTAGTCGAGAATGTAGTCAGGGTGGAGGTGTACATCCATTATATTCCTCACTTGCCCACTCACAAATGGTTAATTTGCATATTGCAAACTGTGAGTCGCTTTTCTTTGAAGTTACCATTGCAAAGAAAAATGATATCTTTGGTGTCAGTTGGTAATGGCAATTTTATTGTTACTCTTTTACCCGGTTACATGTACTTTTCATCACGAAATATGATTTTGAAATTTTATTGATAATTTCCACACGTAAATTCAAATGAGGAAAACTGTCAAAAGAACTTTAAATAAATCACTTTATATTTCTAAAACATTAGAACTTGAGACTAAAAACATTTTAAATTCACTGAACATCAGCACGAAGCAGAGCTTGCCAATATACTGTGACGTAGCCATACATATGCGTAGAGTTTAACCTTTGAATTTGACTGTAATGACCGACAGTAACCCCGTGTTTCGTTTCCGTGACCTTTTATTGTTTCAACTCCTGAAGTTATCATCGAATACCTGGACGACCTTTACCCCTGTTTGACATTGTACTTAACCAACAGCGATTGACTTTGCCGATTGTTCTCAGTTAATTATAGAGCATGACTTTGCAGATCCTGAGACCCGATTGTTTTTAGTTAATTATAGACCCATGACTTTGCAGTGTCTGAAAGCCAATATAAACTGTGCATTTTGACTTGTTAGACGCACTTTACCGACGACGCCCCGAGACGACGTTCAACCGTGACCCTGACGACTAGTGTAGGTCATAGAAGTTACCGTGTAACTAGTGTACTCAGCTGAATAAAGTACTACGACTTAGAGAATTCCTGTGTACCGCTGCCGTCTCTTATACGTCTACTGCCTGCCACAGAGTGTACGCACCCGACACTCACTATATCACAACCACGCTACGTGACAATACGAAACCATTTGTACACAGAAAGGCGTGTAATTTTCAAATTTCAACAATTCATAACTGTACACTGTAAGTTAAGTGTTCAAGGATAGAATACCAATTAAACGCCTTTTTGTAACACTTTTTGAACGCGTCTAGACGTTCAGAAATTTTAACACTACGTGTTCAACCAACGTTCAATTTTTGAACATACGTGTGCAGATTTTGAACGCTACGTGTTCATCAGACAGTATATTGAACACCATGGTGTTCCTTATTGAACACACGTTGCACGGGAAATGTGTTCAAAAAAATTGGAACATTAACTGAGTATGATTATGTATGTGAGTTAGTGCATAAGGATGTACCCATGTGCATTATGTATGCCTTTTTATCGGTACTGAGCGGTGGAACATATTGCAGTACTACACCTGAAGCTTGCTCGTCGCCTAGCATATCTTTATACAGCACAAATGATTACTAATTAATGTGATGGCCACGCAGATAATAATGTCGGTCTATAAAGACAATGATGCTGCTGCTCAGCAACTTTATACCTTGTGAATACTGCAGGCACGGTAGAAGTTTATCTGAGAGAAAATACACATTCTGCTACATTCTTCCTGTACAAATGTTCAGCTCTTGATAAAGTTCAAAGCCCCAGGAGGTCTTATTCTTTGAAACACTGTTCAAAAAATTGAGTCATGCTGGGTGGGGTTTTGAAAATTTCTCAAGGGAAAGTGATTGAGACAGGATTAAATAAGTACACATGAACTCAAAGTAAATTTTAAAAAATTTGCTTCATTCAACGCCATCTTTTACAGATTACTGGTGATGAAATATATTCTTAAGATAATGTACAAGCATGGCCATATTGTAATCCATTATTTCTGGTAGTGATATTTCATATTACTAAGCTTCCCGCAAACTTTTTCCAACTGCAAAAAAGCATCCCCGCTCACTTTTCAGCATGTTTTCACATAGCAAATAACAACAACAGTATCGTTTTTCAAACCTCATTTTAAGAGGTTCAATATTTATAGTTGGCATTGAAACAATTGAAACAGCAGCATCTGTCAAATTTACCAATCTGCTTTAACAGCCATACAGCATGTATGCGTAACTATGTCTTATTCCGGCGCTTTCAACCCTTTACTATGTTGAAGTTACCCGTCTTTTTTATTTTTCTTGATAACAAGTTTACTAAAATCTGATATTAACCTGCATGAGGAGATCGGACGGCGCAAACCATGTTCATTCATTAATTCACCAACGCCGGAAATTTCTGAGTCGGCTAATTAAAGGCTTTATTGTCATCCCATGAGTAAATAAACTACCGATCAAGTCGAACACAAGACCGCAAAACTACTGATCAAGTCGAACAAAAACCGTAATATTTGTGAAGTTGATAAATATGACGTCGCATACATGAGTGACAGTCCAAGTCGCATGTCGACGACGTGATTGACACCTATCCTTTGCCTTATCAAACACGGGACCGTTCTCACAGCTGTTGTGACAAGCACCATCACTCTCACACGGAGTGCAGCGGCAGGAGAGACTGGATTGGTCTCCTAAAGTCATTTTGAAAGCAATAGGTAGGTATTCAATTCTTGCCATGCTATTCATTAATAACTAACCAATACATGTATTTGGTGGAAAATGAAAGGAATGGCGTGACACGCTATTTTTTCGGTTTTTGCAGTGGTCAATGTGTTCAATCGCCCGCCAAGCTCTCAACCCAGGAGAGACTTCAGTAGGGCCTTTCGTATAGAAAGCAACAAATATACTTCAAAGATTATAAGCTCATTCAATTACAAAAATATATGCGGACATGACAAGTGTTCTCCCCAGAGGGTTTTCGCGTATCGGGCCCGATATCATATGATTTTTGCCGATACCTTATCAATCAGGCCGATAACCTATATGATATCCCAGATATCCTATGAAATTGAAGTTCTCTTTACACAAGTTTTTCACGTAAGCTTTTGTTTCTTTATCCGTAAGTACTTGTATTTTGAATAAAGAAACATAATGGAATAAATATTGCAATGGTCACAATTTCAAAACTTGCCCTACTTTCAGCGATTGACACGACGGCAATGTGTAAATGGGAGATCTGCTGATGCAAAATAGACAACATCACGGATTTACCAGACCACCGTCCCTCCACCCACGGACGGTGACCAGACCAACGTTTACTGACAACGTTGTCGTCCCAGCAGGCTCTTTTGTCGCTGACAGCAGGTAAAATTGACCATCGCTGCTACTCGTTAAATTTGCTGCAGTCGTCTGAAGCCATTTCACTTTTTTGTGATGAACAAGCACCCATGAAACTCGGGTGTGACTAAAACGAAGGACAGCGAAGGACTACGAAGGACAGTTTTTCTTGATGAAAAGGGCTAGAATAGTATTTCTTTGCGGAATTGCGTGAAGGACAGCGTGACCAACCACCTCCCCCACCAACCCCCAAGAGTACGGTGATAGACTGGGTTGTCCTTATAATGAGAAATGAAATGAGGGCAAGTATTTTTCACTACACCATTGGACGAAGGACGTATTTTCATGGCAAGTAGGGTGAAGGACAATGTTATTAGTGCAGATTATAACACCACATGCTCATTCCGTGTCGCGATTCGCCAGAATACGTCACGTGACGAGAAAATAGATACGTCTAGTCCCCATCGGATCGACAAAAGTGACGTCAGAGGGTATTTTTGAAAAGCTATTTCCCTAGGGAAATAGTTCTGACCAAATTTGGAAAAGTGCCCGGTCACGTGACCGTAGTGTCGTCTGCAGCTTTGCAACAGTGGCGGGTGACTAGAACGTGATGTGCGTCCGGGATAGGTGACGACACATTCTCTGAAACAGATTATCCAACGTTTTCCAACATTCCAACAGCGTAGGAACTTGAACAGCTCATCGACGGAAAAGATTAAAGTGCAACTAAGGATGTCGCTAGGTATGCTTAGAATATTTTTTGAAAGATAGTGGTACCACGTACGTACAACTGAAACCGCTGTGGAAACATCGCCCGGTAAACTTGTCACAATGGATTGTTGCCGTGCAAAATATCAAAACACATTAAAAACTATATAACAATACAACATGAGCATGTGGGTGTGTTATAAAACACCTATAGCCAGGTCTTTATTCGGTCTATTACCCCTCGTGGCCGTGTGTTACCAGAAACGCATCGCTATACCCCTCGCCTACGCCTCGGGGAATAGCGATGTGTTTTCTGGTAATGCACGGCCCCTCGGGGTAATAGACAGGCGCTATAGCCCTCATGACCAGGCAATAGGTGTTTAATATGGTGAAGGATGCTTGTCATTATAGTACAGGCCGAAAGATCATTTCTCAACAGGATGGGGTGAATGACAGTATTTTCACTGCAGAATAGGGCGAAGAACATTGTTATCAGCGCAAAATACTGTTATAGGACAGCAGTTTTGTTATTGTGTAGATAGGAGGATCATTTTAAATACTTGCTGCGTGAATCTTTATGCGTCAACTATTTTCCAATATATCGAGGGTACATTTAGGCTGCGTTCACAAAAAACGATTTGGGGCTGGAGGAATTCAGGGGGATTAGAAAACTTTGGGAGTAGTAGAGGGGGACTTTGAAAGATTTGCTCAGTCTGTAGGGGACCTGATATAGTTTTGATTCTCTTATAAAATTCCAAGGTTTGGTGGGTAATTCAATGAAAATTGAATAGCATTTTAATGTCATCCAATTGTTCTAATGTTAGTAATAATTAAACAAGATATAGAATCATTTTGTTGCATTTAATTACTTTTATCTCGAAAAAACCTACAAATATATGAATTTTCGGAAAAAACAAGCTGCAACTGTTGATAATTGTTTCAATATTTCTACGCAATATTTCAAATACCGTTTCTTGCTGTCTCCCTACAGCATGCTGAAACGTACATTGTTCACTTTGTCAACAAAAGCCTGCATATATAAATATCGGGTGATAATCGAATTAGAGTCCAGACTTAAAGTCATTTGTCAATGATACAAATGCAAAGGCTGCAGTGGCAAGCTGAATACTGGACAGTTCAACATTCTGCCGGGAGTTAAAGAAGAACATAGTCGTATAAGCTGAACAAATATATTGTCAAAATTATCAAAAATTGTCAAAGTTAATAGAGCTACTGCCCTGCTACTGCCTACTGGCAGTGACAGAGATAGCTCTGACTATGAAGTAGCTGAAAAAGAGTTCGGGTCATGTGACATTCATGACAGTGAAATATACTTGTACACAAGATCAGTCTAGAGAGGAACACATGAAAGAAAAGAAGATTTGAAAGTTATCAGGAATCTTTGGATTCTGGCATATTAGAATGATCAAATATTAAAGTAAAGGGATGAAGTCACCATGCTTGATTTTCTACATTTTCACATTCTCATCGTAAAATAAAATAAAAGTAAAAAAAGACTATAATTTAAATCAAACAATGTGTGAGTAAATTGAATTATTTTAATTTTACCATCGAAATTTGCCATAATTACACCCAAAATTTCAGAGATTAAAACGTTTATTTGATGGAATATTTTAACCTTCCAGTATTGTCAATTTTGTAAAACCTTTATAAGTAGCATCTAAGTAGCATCTACATGTCTTGTACTTTTGAAAAAAAATTGGTAGGTCACTATTCGGCAAAATGTAGCCAGGAATTCACAATTTGCATACTCTCTCATGATCGTCATTTTGTGTGCTCTTCAGTAGGTGCCATTAACTTGGCAAGAGTTGGATTAACTCAAGTCGGCTTTGACTTATAAATCGAAACAGTCCACTGCAGCGTTTAAAAATCAATCAATTTAAGAACTTGCCTTATATTAGAAATATGGCTCTGTTGATAAAGAGTAGTGTCGAACATCTGCGATTAGAACAACGCAATACATGCTTATTTATACTCTGCGTGTATCCCTAATAAATATGCGGCTATATAATAATCGGGGGAACTTGAAAAATTTTGATCATATACACGGGGAGACTTGAAATTTTTTAGGGTACTGTGGTGCAATCTGAAACAAAATATAATTTCAATCGCGATTCCTTTACGCCCCCCCCCTCCCCACGTTATTTGCGAGCACAGCCTTAATACAGAAAGTACGAGAACAGGATGTTCAGTGCAAAATTGAGCGGCGAACAGCGCGATCTTTCAAGGGTAGGGTGATAGACAGTGTACTAAAAATTGGTCAAAGGAAAATATTTTCACTACACAGAGAGCTAAGGACAACGTTATGAGTGCAGAATGTGACGAAAGACAGCAGTTTCAGTAGTTTCACCCAAGAATAGGGCGAAGGGCAGATTTTTCACCACAGAATAATAGAAAAATGGACCAAACTTGCTGCTTTGACACCGGGAACGTTTGAATCCTGGTTAGAAGTCTGCCAATATTTCAGTGGTTACAAGCCAAGATAATAAAGTTGTGAAATATTTCAGTGGTTATAAGCCCAGATAATAAAGAGTTGGGATCTGAAAAAAATACCGCAATTATACGGTGTCGCTCACATTTTATCAGAATTGGTACATATTACCAGTATGGGTACCAAAGATCAACCAGAAAAACAAGAATGACAAAAGCAAATAAGGTCTGCAACTTAGGTACTGGAGGTCATCTTTAGGAACATGCATATCAACTTCTATAGCAATGGGACAAGCAGATCCTACATACATAAGCAAATGTCAACAAAAAATTAGCCAGAGAAGCTTGACAAAAAGAAAAGGTGGGAGAGTGGGGAAAAAAGAGTAGATGTAGGAAAAAATATAAAAGGGATCTTTTAAAAAGAATGCTACTCATCAATCTTCTATCCCCACTCCCTCCTGAATATCAAATGTTCCACCCCTTGATCATGTTTACATAAGACCAGCTGGCAGTATATTACAACTTTGGGGATGTTTTAATTAATACTATGAGTGCTATCATTCAAATGTAAAAGCACTTAAATCAGTTACAGATAGTGAAATTCCTTCAACTATGGGGGGAATTATGACATCTGGAATTATCCTGGATCCAAATTTCTCGTCAGTTCTTGTGGTGTCTTACATGCGAAAGTTGCAAAAATTGATTCGCAATGAAAAAATTTACCTCAATGCTGTTTTCAGGATCAAATTTAACTACAAATTGATATTAAACAAGACAAAATTATGTTCACAGCCTTCGAAACTGTCTCACAACAAATCCTTGGTTGGTGTAGGTCATTTAAGGTCACAAAAGAAAATTACCTAAAATATAAATATTTGGGGGTTTCACAACACTTTGAGCAGAAAATTTATCTAATAACATCCCTCGGGACTTTTGTACCAAATTACAAAGCTATCAGACAAGTAATTTTGAGAACAAGTTTTCTTGACCGTATGACAAAATTGTCTTAAAAATACAAATTTGTATATTTCACGACAATTTCCACATATCTAACTATTGTCATCCCTGGACATCTGTACACCAGATGTAAAAGCCGTCTGTCCAGGGGCTTTAAAATGAAAATATTTTTTACGATTTTTTGACCAAAAATAACAAAATTGCCCCAAAACAGTTATATTTCCAATTTTGTCGTAATTTCAACAATTAGAAGGGTAACACCCTTGCAAACATCCAATCCAAATTGAGAGCAATTGGGCTAGCAGTTTCAGAGAAGAAGAAATTTTACTTAAAATGAGAAAAATAACCAAAAAATTCAGCAAAAATATAAAATTCAAGATATCTTCACAATATTCATCAAATTGACTTGGATCAACCTTAGTAACCTGTATACCAAATATCAAAGCTATCAGATTAGTTATTCGTGAATAAAAAAAATTTTGACCAAAAATTCAGAAAATTGCCCCAAAATTACAAATATAAAAATTTCAATTCAATTTGTATACACTTGACTGATGTCATCCTGAGGAACATGTATACCAACTTTCAGAGCAATCAGATGAATGGTTTCAGAGTTAAACATTTTTTTACTAAAAACTGAAAAAAATACCTGAAAAATAGGAACATGCAAATTTCATCCTAAATTTTACACACCAGCTTTAGAATACCTAAAGGAATCTGCACACCAAGTTTCAACCTTATCTGACCAACGGTTACAGAGTTTTAGCCATTTGCAGGGTTTTTCCTTTTTTCCCCCTCATTTGCATATTTTTGACACTGACAAGTTCATTTGAACAAATTCACATCTCCACCCCTAGGTGCACCTGTACACCAAATACTAAGACAGTAGGTTCTGCCGTTTAGCTGTTTTTGATGTGGACGGACATACATACATACATACATACATACATACATACATACATACGTACATACATACATACATACAGACATGCAAATGGGATGCAAATGAACTGATTCAGCTTATACGATTACCTCACATTGGTATACCAAATGTGAGCTAAAAAATAGATTTCAATCGCGATTCCTCCAACCCCCAAACGTTATTTGTGAACGGAGCCTCAATACAGAAAGTATGAGAACAGTATGTTCAGTGCAATATTGAGCGGCGAACAGCGCGGTCCTGGGTAGTCCTAACTTTTAATGATTTTTTCACTATTTTTGTTTTTAATGCAAACCGTAATTTCTTGTTCTACTCCCCGGTGCATGTTGATATACTGTATTCAGCTTGTCAACTCGGCTAGTGCAAGTGTAAACTGCATTGTTATTGTTGACAAGTGAATTCTGGTCCGGACTAGAATTCAAATGTAAACAATAACAATGCACTTTATACATATAGACGTTATATTGACAAGCTAATAGTGGGCGTTTCAACATTATTTTGGGAGTAGAATAAATTGCAATTGACATACAAAATAAAAATTATGAAAAAAATCATCAAAAGTTAGCATAACTGGCACTTTAATATAAAAACCAGATTGAATACACTGCCCTGTTACATGATAACAACATACATGAACAGTACTCTACTCAGCATCAACTTGAGAGCTCGTACCCTTCCACTATTGGGAACGTGATTTTAAAGTTATATTGTTTGGTTTTTTTATGATTCCCTATCTATGCATATATCCGCATAGCGTGTGAAAAATGTAGTTGTAGGTCAATAAATAGGGCTAAAGGTTTGGTTTTAATGGATATCGTTTATTGTCGGACAATTTTTGTGCGTATTTGTTGATGACCTTGGATGACCTTTGACTTACTTCAGTGTATCTCAGCATGGAGCTAAAAATCTCAGCAACTGCAGGGCCTACAGGTTTCGTTTCTCTTGAATATTGCAAGGCGTCCGACGAAATTGCTACTGGCGATCACCGCATTTGAAATATAGGGGAAACTCACAGAGCTGTAGGCTGTGGCATTTTTGGCCATATTTTCAAGGAGGAAATGGATAAAATGTGTTAAAAATTCAATCTCGATATGGATTTTAGGTTATAGAAACGATGTATTCGGGCATATATATAAATTGCTGAGGATTTATGAACACTTTTGACATTACACTCGGTATGCATATGGTACATTTTGCGGCCGGACTTTCCCAAGTTTTGAATGTGAACATATTTGTGTGAATCAGCCTCAAATAGTGGTGTTTATCATTATTCCATTACAATACTGTACGTCGGACGGTAGTGGCTTTCATGAAACGTATTTTGACATAAGGCACAGAATCTAAATTTGGCATGCAGTCGTTATTTCAATATGCGACTTTCATATTGAGTTTTACCCGACCTATATCTTACATCCCGCCAGCCAGACACTGAATTGGCAAAACATTGCATTGTTCTATTTTGATACCGAAAATAAAGCGCGCTATTTTCTTTGATGCAAGAGTAGTGTCTTCACTCAGACACCAGAGATGACTTGTCATCATTGACGTGTAGGTATTCGTACTGAGGAACGAAAACTTTACCTAGTATGTAGAATTTTATCCAAGTCGTTATTTCTATATTCATATATCGGTTTGAAATAAGGCTGGCTGATCAAGATAATAAGCAGAAAGTCTTATTCCTAATTCTGAAATACATTGCAAAGAGAGTACATTAAGGATAAAAATCAGTCCAATTTTAACGTAAGTGATCATGTGAATTGAGTGGGGAAAAATGAAAATTATACATTTCACCTGCCATTCTTTGATTTTATCACTGATTTTTCTGTTCTGCATCAAATTTCGACATTCGATACTTCAGGGATATTGTATTTGCCTCTATTTTTGATGTGAACAATTAATACGCGTGGGATTTCAAGCCGTTATCCTTTTAGTATCTCATCCAATATGAGCTGGCCGCCTATAAACCATTGACGAATAAGTTGAGAGTTTCAAAGGAAAGAGATTTCGCGGACGAACTTAATGAATTTTATGCGCGATTTGATAAGGATGACAATGAACACAAGTTAACTGATGAACTCATTACCTTGGGTGACCAAGGTAGGGATAACAATGCAAATATTGTGATAAGTTTAGAGGAGGTGTGTAGACAGTTCAGAAATGTTAAAGTTCGTAAAGCCGCCGGTCCCGACAATATCACAGGGAAACTTCTTAAAGAATGTTGTATCCAGTTGGCGCCAATTTTTACCAAACTCTTCCAATTGTCTCTTGACACCCATACGGTCCCTCGCTACTGGAAAACAAGCTGTATCATTCCCGTTCCAAAAGTATCAAGGCCAGAGAAACATAATGACTTCCGACCTGTCGCACTCACGTCAATCCCAATGAAATGTCTTGAAAGAATCCTCCTAAAATATTTGGTTTCTTAAACATTACCGTACCAAGACCTACTACAATTTGCTTACCGCCAACACAGGAGTACGGAAGATGCAGTTCTCAGTCTTCTACATACCCTCACACAACACCTTGATACTTCCAATGCATCTGTTCGAATTTTATTTGTGGACTTCTCAAGTGCATTTAATACTATTTCACCAAACCTTTTAATCAGAAAATTGAAAAATATGTCAGTAAACAGGCAGTTAATTCATTGGGTTGCAGATTTTTTGGTTAGGAGACCACAGTTTGTCAAGGTAAATTCAATACGATCGCATGTGCGACTGACAAATACCGGCTCGCCTCAAGGCTCGGTTATATCACCGTCATTATTTACCATATTTATATCTGATTGTCATAGTCCTATACATGCGGACAGTAATGATAAGCTTTACAAATTTGCTGACGACAAGGCTTTAATTGGCCTTATTACAGCAGATCAGGACACAATCTATAAGCAAGAAGTGAACAGATTGGTTACATGGTGTGATGATAATAACTTGTTTTTGAATGTAAAGAAAACAAAAGAAATGATAATTGATTTCAGGAAAAACAAAATCAGTCCACCTCCGTTAAAAATCAAAGGTGAGGAGGTTGAAAGGGTAAATAGTTATAAATATCTTGGGATCCTTCTTACAAACATGGTTTCTTGGGATGACCATGTGAATATGTTAAACCGTAAATGTCAGCAAAGATTGTATTTTCTGCGTAAGTTGCATAGATTTGGTGTATCCGGGAACATTTTGCATATGTTTTACAGATCAACGGTTGAGTCAATCATTTGTTATTGTATTTCTTGCTGGGGCGGTAGTATTTCCTCTTCTAATAAAGTTCAGATAAATCGTGTCATCAAAGCTGCTAGGAATATTCTAGTCGTACCATTATATAGTCTTGATGACTTGTATATGAAATCAGTGAAAAACAAATTTACAGCTATATTGTCTGACAAAACGCATCCACTGAATAGTAATTTCATTAAAATGAGGTCTGGTACCAGATAATTCAATCAGGTGCCGCACAAACAGGTTTAGAAATACTTTTGTACCCTCAGCAGTGAGGATTCTAAACCAATTTTCTAACAGGTGAAAAAACTCATCGATGGCTACTGTTAGGATTATTTTAAATTGCACTATTGTTGATCGACAAGTGCTTTGTCTGTTATCTCGAACTGTGCTTTTTAATCTGTGTGATCTCTTTATATTTTATCTATTGTGGAATATTTTTTTTAGACTGTGTACACCACAACACATTTCCATTTTTATATTGGATTAATAAATAATAATAATAATAATAATAATAATAATAATAATAATATAAATCATGGTGTTTCATGCAAAATCAATCATGTCAATTAATCGTGTGCGAAATATAAAACGACAATCACAGAGCTGTTTCTTCGATTTCTAAAGTTTGGTCGCGACAAAACATGACGCCTTATTCTTTAACATCGAAGCCAGCAATGATTGTTTTGACATTCGTTTATGACGTCCGACAACTTACCTTATTCGGTTTTGCTGACACAAGTATTTCTCAGGAAAGGTTCAGTGCTATTAAGAGCTCATGTTTAGCCAAGAAAATGAGTGTCAGTTCTAAGTATTTGTATTTCGAAACTTCAAATGCTTTCGTTACTACATATTGATTGCCCACACCTTTACAACTGTGTTAGATTTGCACTTAGTTGGATCGGAAATGTCTAACACGAACGGTGGTATATGAGAAGGTAGTTGACGCAAGAGTTTCAAGATTTGCGAAACAATTATCGTGAAGTTGCTCCCGCTATAACCAATCATGTAATTAAGCGGCATCCCTGTGATCTGAAGCCTTTGTCGGCTTTGTCCAGGCTGGTGTATATATATTATAACGCTCTGCTTAGCATCAACCATAGACTCTCTACAGTCGCTGTGCCTTGTGCGCGCCAAAGATGGGCCTGCATTCGAAGGCTACGCTGTGCAGCTGTGAGCACGCGCTGCCAGACACAGCGACTGTCGGTTCTTGCAAGTATATGAATATTCAGGATAGTGACGTCAAAAGAAACACCTATCTAACGGGGCGGAGAGAATAATAATAATATAATAATAATAATAATATTTATTTCTTATAGAGCGCATTACATTATAAATATCTCAATGCGCTTACACAACACTAAAAAAGAGCTGAGGTAAATTATAAATAAAAATTACGAGAAAACACCAATAAAATGCAAAGAGGTAAAATTTTAAAAAGTGTCTAGGAATAAAATGATCTAAAAAGATAAGTTTTTAACTGACTTCTAAAATTGTTAAAAGAATTAGCAAGCCTTATCTCAAATGGTAAAGCATTCCACAAATGGGGAGCACATACAGAAAAGGCTCTATTGCCATAAAAAGCCGTGTTGCAAACAGGCTGATGCAAAATGATCGCACCACTAGACTGGGACCTAAGTGTACGACCAGTATGACGTACTGTTAGCATTTCTTCTAGATAGTCGGGGGCTTGGCCTGTTAGAATTTTGTAAGTGAAACAAAGAATTTTAAAATCAATTCGTTTCTGGACTGAAGCCAATGTAAATTTTGTAGTACTGGTGTTATGTGGTCCCTTTTCTTCTTTCTGCTAACAAGCCGGGCGGCTGAATTTTGAATAGCCTGGAGTTTACGTATTTCAAAATTCGGAAGACCAAAAAGAAGACTGTTGCAGTAATCCAAACGTGATGTAATAAAGGCATGAACAAGTTTCTCCGTGGTACGTTGGTCGAGAAGATCACGAATCTTTCCTAACCTCCAAATCGCATGTGATGCTGATCTACAAATATTTGTAACATGGTCTGACATGGTGCAGGCAGAGTCCATTGTAACACCTAGATTGCGAACTGATTCAGATGGATATTCACTGACATCACCAATCCGAAAATTACAACGAGGGACAGTTCCCGCAATCCCAAATTTTGAGGAAAAATGTACAACCTCTGTCTTACCGTCATTGAGTGCAAGCATATTGACCCTCATCCATCCCGAATCTCGTCTAAACACGACTCGATCGTGGCAATGGGAACTGGTTACCGTCGCATGTAATATAGGATTGGGTGTCGTCAGCATACATCATGTAATCTAAATCATATTTGTTAATAATGTCCTCCAGGGGTGCCACATAGAGACTAAGAGAATTGGTCCAAGGACAGAACCCTGAGGAACACCACAAAAAACGACTGTTCTTCCGACAGGATTGACTTGACGCAAACAGACTGTGTACGCCCCGTAATGTAAGAATTGAACCAGTCAAAAACAACACCTGTGATGCCAAACCGATGACGCAGCCTGTGTAACAGAATGGCATGGTCAATCGTATCGAAAGCAGAAGAAAGGTCGAGTAAAATCAAAATTACATCTTTACGTTTATCTAAAGAGCGAAGTATGTCATTCTGCACTCTAATGAGGGCAGTTTCTGTGCTGTAACCCGCCTATAGGCAGACTGACACTTGGCGAACAAATTGTTATTATGTAGGTATGCGTTCAATTGAGTGGAAACGACGCGCTCAATTAGTTTTGACAGAAAGGTTAAATTTGACACAGGGCGATAATTACTGAGAATATTTGGGTCCAGATTTGCCTTTTTGAGTAATGGACGAACAATAGCATGTTTACAGGAACCTGGAAATTCACCAGAGAGTAAAGACTTGTTTACAATTTGACAAACAGCTGGTGCCACCTGGTCACAACACTGCTTTAAGAATGTGGCAGGAATTGGATCCATCATAGAAGTCTTTGTTGGCATGGTGTTAATGAGCTTTGACACAACTCGATTGTAACTGGAGAGAAAAGTGAGAATGAATGATTTACACTTTGGCAATCAAATGAAGTAACACCGGGTAAATGTGAACGTAGTTTTTCAATTTTGGAACGAAAAAAGTTAGCAAAAGCATCTGGTAAATTGGAAAGTTCAGAGTCCGGAAAAATTCCTGTTGTGGCGTTCTTACTCCCGATGATGCTGTCAATGATATTAAAAAGGGACCGTTGATCAGCACTCTCAATTCGATTACGGTGGTATGCAGCATGCGCTTCTTTCAACAACTTTACATAATCACAACGAGTCGCTTTGAAAATTTCCCAATGTATAACAAGTCCTGTTGTTTTCCAGTGTCTTTCCAATCGACGAAGTTTTCTTTCTTCCATTAGTTGAACTGTATACCACGGGGCTCGATGCTTATCATAGCGAATTTTAGTAACCTGGGAGCAAGTTTGTTGATGACAGATCTAAGGAGAGTGTCGTAATTGGACGCAAGGAAACTGGCACTAGTATCATTCGATGGTAAATCTGAAAATAAAACTCAAAGTTCCTCTTGAAGTGTCGTAATATTCACAGTGTTGAGTGGCCTTGAATTACGCTTGACTATTGATGCCCGAGGTTTGTTCACCATTATGTCAAAGTGTAGAGATGAATGATCGGAAGGTAGATGCCAGTCGTTAGATACACAGGAATATATGTATCGGAATCTCTAGTGATAACAAGATCCAGGGTATGGCCTCTGCTATGTGTTGGAAAACAGACATTCTGTTTCAATCCCCGAAAGAATTGAGGAGACCGATAATTTCCTAACATCATGATCAACAGAATTGTCAACATGGATATTGAAATCTCCAGCTATGATCAGATAACCTTTGGCGTGGATGACACCTTCCATAAACGATGATATACTAGTAGCTGGTAGACCTACATACGCGGTATGTTTTTATTTTTCATTTTTCATTTTATTTGGCTATGGTACTTGTCATTTTTTGTTTTGATTAACGGATGTGTGGAGTTCTATAAAGTACCCAGATCAGGCAGAAATCCGACCGGTCGCTTGCAAGAACGTCCAGACCCTGGGATTCGCGTCGCGTCTCTGAAGGGCGCGCGCGTGTTCCAACTGACTGACACTGGGAAGAACGCGAATCGCAGGGTCTCTGCCAGACTACATCAAGCATTGTAACACACCTCATCCGCAGTCTGTGTTCTAATTCGCCAATTGACAGTCACGTGGGATGCGTTCTTTTTGTGCTGATCCACGTAAACGACGTCATCAGGCATCATTTGTCGGAACTGTTGCCTGCCAGGCATCAGTTCCGAAAAATGGTGCCCGCTGACGTAAAAAAAAAATTGGCGCATGCGCGAACTGGAATGTAAACAAAGATGCCGTCTGCGGCCGAGTGAAACGATAGTCGAGAATTTCTCGGTTTATCCTACTTTCTGAAGAAGAACTGAATGCTCTGGTTTCAAACAAGAATGCGGAACGAACGAAGACGATAATCAAAGGTGCATTGAACGTTTTGCAGAAGTATTGCGACCCTGTCGGGAAAACTTTATCTTGCTGAATCACTCCGACATATTACACCATATAGCTTACATGCGACAACTTTTGTGTATGGTACGTTCTTATGTATGACTCGGATGAGGTGTGTTACAAAACACATATTGACTGGCCATTAGGGCAGCAGCATACGTCTTTAACCCCTCGGGCCTGTGAGTCACCCCCAAAACAGACTGTTTCCCTCGGCCTACGGCCTCGGGAAACAGTCTGTTTTTGGGGGTGACTCACAGTCCCTCGGGGTACAGACGTATGCTGTTGCCCTCATGGCCAGTCAATATGTGTATACTGTAATTTCCCACGAGGACATCTGTACAATTCGATATATATATATATATATATATATATATATATATATATATATTGCATCTATATATATTGCGTCTTTATATATTGCGTCTATAATATATATATATATATATATATATATATATATATATATATATATATATATAATCCTAGTGACTTGCTGAACTGGTGTTTTGTTCCAAGTCGATCTCAACTCCAATCCAAAGTAAAATTTTAGGCTGATTGGCAACGTTTCGATATGCAGTCCGGGTCAGCTCCAAATTGGAGACGTCGCTAGACGCTATACCATAATATTTTCCCCTCTCATTAGCCAATCAGCGGCCAGCGCGCCATCAGTAAAAATTGTATTTCCTGGCAACCTCCACATGCGTCCTTCGTTACGTACGCCATACTGTGTCGAACTCCCGCGCCGTATTCTGTCATAATGTCGAACAGTTGTGTGGCCACTCTGTCAAAACACAATTTCAAAATCGCGTACCAGTTTTATTCTGGCTAAGACAACCAAACCCCATATATCGCTGTGATTCCTAGACTCTGGCTTGAAGTCCTGCGAAATATAAATCGTGTACCTACACAGATCGTTCAGAATACCCCATTTGTATCGGTGATGGCAGCGATACAAATTCTACCGTATGGGGAACAATTGTGTGGCCACTCTGTCAACACATTTTCAAAATCGCGTACCATTTTAGTCTGCGTTTGACAACTACAAAACAGGTATCGTTTTAAAGCTCTGACATTGCTCTTCTCCTTGCAAAATGTTATACGCGTACCTACACAAATAACCTTTATAACAGTATTTCTAATAGAGATGACGAACATCCACAAAATGATTCTCGGTACTTGAGCGAAATCGATAAACTGGGGGTAGAAATGAATCATCAATATTTCGAATATTTGTTCACTAATCGGACTCCTTGTTGGACATGACCTTCTGCAGAACACGTGGATTATGTTGACTGTCGAAATTCGTCGAAATTCACAAGACAGAGGCTTAATAAGCGGCCCAAAACTGCCGATCACACTTGGTGGGTAATTTGTGACCCAGCGTGACCTGTACTTTATTAATGATGTAATCTGGTCGATGATTGGCTGAATGCCGGAATACATTATCATAATGAGTCTCCAATTTTGGAGCTGACCCGGACTGATATGACTTGCATATCTTTGTCAAGCCAGTGACTAAAATAGGCACGCATGCGCAAGATGAACAAGAGGGTGAAACCAAAATAACTAAAGGGGTTGGAGACATGAAAATATAAGAAACTAGTCGTGTATTGAAGTCGGCTCGTAATCATTCAGTCCATTAGGATACATTGTGTCGGCCCTATGTATCCAGAGACTTTCCAGCTCTTTGAACAAATTCGCATTAGGGACATGACATAAACATGATATATATATATATATATATATATATATATATATATATATATATATATATATATATATATATATATATATATATATATATGTTGCGTCTTAAAATAAATGCCATACATAAAAATCTAATCAGCGATTCTTCGGTTTTTGACAGTCGATTCTCTTATCGACCAATCACCTTCCGTACGATTTCGGGTCGGTACGTGAAATTCTCCTACAACGCAAGGGAAAATACATTGTGACAATACAACGCCACGGACTGGCTTGTTGTAGTAAGGGATTGACCGGTGGAACTTTGGCGAGGGGTTGTCAGAATGAGGATGTAATTTATTTTTTCTAGTTTCGTACAGTTTTTTTGACCTTCATGAATTTTAAGCTTTTGCTCACAACATCCATACCGTATTCAGAAGTTCAACAACTTTTATCCTGAAGTGAAATGCATGTCACAGCTTTCGGCGAAAGGTCTGATTTTAAAATTAGTCATCATCACACACTCTCTACTGTTTCATCACAAGAGCTACTAAGCGAAGACATTACGTGCATTTCATCAGAAAATTACATCAGTGAAGGAAATGACTCTGTAAAGACAATGTATGTGAAATGTAATGATTTTGGTCACAATTCTGTCCTTCGTCCAAAGCCAGTATAATAATGGTGTCCAAAGGGAAGCTTCGTTAGATCTTTGGAGGGGTGGTCAGAATAATTGTACTTTCTTCGCTTTTTCACATGTCGAACGAGGCGCTACACATGGTTTTGTTAAAGTTGGCACAACATTTTTTGCCACATATCAAACATTTTCTATGAACGGCATTTCTCAAACTTTTAATGAACTTTCACTCTGCAGATTTTCTCACACTTTTAACCAACCTATTTCAAACATCTTAAATAAACTTTCCGTAAACCTAAGGTGTCCCGAATAATCCGCAGTGATATAACCGTACTTCACCTATTACCCAATTCTGTAGTGAAAATGTTGCCCAAAGAGTCAATCGGGCCCTGTTATGAAAATGTTGTTCTTCACCTAATTCGAGGTGAAAATACTGTCCTTCGTCTATTTTTGAGGCTAAAATTTGGTCATTCGCCCAATTCTGTGGTGAAAAGGATGTCCTTCGGCTTATTCTGAGGTGAAAATGCCGTCCTTCAGCCAATTCTGAGGTGAAAATACCGTCCTTTGCCCTATTCTGAGGTGAAAATGCCGTCCTTCGCCCAATTTAGAAGTGAAAATGCCGTCCTTCAGCCAATTCTGAGGTGAAAATGCCGTCCTTCGCCCAGTTCTGAGGTGAAAATACCGTCCTTCGCCCTATTCTGAGGTGAAAATGCCGTCCTTCGCCCAATTCTGAGGTGAAAATGCCGTCCTTCGCCCTATTCTGAGGTGAAAATGCCGTCCTTCGCCCAATTCTGAGGTGAAAATGCCGTCCTTCGCCCAATTCTGAGGTGAAAATGCCGTCCTTCGCCCAGTTCTGAGGTGAAAAATGCCGTCCTTCGCCCTATTCAGTGGTGAAAATGCTTACCTTCGCCCAATTCTGAGGTGAAAATACCGTCCTTCGCCCTACTCTGAGGTAAAAATGTCGTCCTTCGCCCAATGCTCTGGTGAAAATACCGTCCTTCGCGTAATTCTAAGGTGAAAATGTCGTCCTTCGCCCAGTTCTGAGGTGAAAATGCCGTTCTTCGCCCAGTTCTGAGATAAAAATACGTCCTTCGCCCAGTTCTGAGGTGAAAATGCCGTCCTTCGCCCAATTCTGAGGTAAAATATCATCCTTTGCCCAATTCTGAGGTAAAATATCGTCCTTCGCCCAATGCTCTGGTGAAAATACCGTCCTTCGCTCAATTCGGAGGTGAAACTACCGTCATTTGCTCTATTCTGATGTAAAAACACCGTCCTTCGCCCAATTCAGAAGTCCTTTGTCCTTCGTCCGATATAGCTGTGAAAATATCGTGCTTCGCCCAATGCTTAGGTGAAAATACCGTCCTTCGCTCAATTCTGAGGTGAAAATACCTTCCTTCGCTCAATTCGGAGGTGAAAGTACCGTCCTTCGCTCTATTCTGATGTGAAAAGGGTGTCCTTCACCCAATTCAGAAGTGAAAATACCGTCCTTCGTCCGATATAGCGGTGAAAATATCGTCCTTTGCCCAATGCTCTGGTGAAAATACCGTCCTTCGCTCAATTCTGAGGTGAAAATACCTTCCTTCGCTCAATTCTGAGGTGAAAATACCGTCCTTCGCTCAATTCGGAGGTGAAAACACCGTCCTTCGCCCAATTCAGAAGTGAAAATACCATCCTTCGTCTGATATAGTGGTGAAAATATCGTCCTCGCTCAATCGGCGCTGGTGAAAATACCGTCCTTCGCTCTATTCTGAGGTGAACATACCGAACGCATACCGTCCTTCGTTCTAATTCTGAGGTGAAAAGGGGTCCTTCGCCTTATTCTGAGGTGAAAATGCTGTCCTTTGCCCTATTTCGTGGTAAAAATGCCGTCCTTCGCTCAATTTTAGGCCAATATACTCGCAATCATATCTTAGGTTAAATTACCCTGACCCGCAGTCCGTAGCATTATTCTGCAGAACATTTTACTGTCCGTCAGCCTATGATAATACAATGCTTCATCTCATTCTTTACTCAAAAGGTAGAAAATAATTGTTTCTTCGCTTAATTGTGTTTTCTATTCGTCCTTCACTGTCCTTCGCTTTCCTTCTATGTCCTTCCTTTTAGTTTTTGCTGAAAACTCCACCTTCTTCAAGCGACATCGTAACTGCATGCGCTAAGACGAGTACTGTAAGATTTTCTTCGACATATGAAACGTGTTTTTTTTAATTATTGATCGATTGAGTGATCGATTTATTTATTATTTATTTATTTATTTATTATTTACAGGGAAAGCCTATACGGGATCTAGTCCCATTTACAGGTTTCAGATTACTGAACATGAACAATACCTTAAGCCTATGGGTAACCGATCATTGCCGAATAATGCCGAAGATCAACCAAGATTATGGCTGCGTGATCGAGCGGGGCCGCAAATAGGAAAGCTGCGGTTGAAAACGTTTTTGTGCAGCATTGTCCTACTGTGTACAGTGGTGGGGCAAGCGATAGAGTCTGGAGCAAAAGACATTTTGTTATCTCTTTATTTGAAGCTAAACTATGCCAACTTTGCCAATTTGCAGCACGGTCTTGCTTGCCGCTCAGTTTTGTCACAAATACGTCGCCACACGTGCCATGCCGTATACTTTACCATGGACGTAAAAGCGAGATGCATTCATTGGGTCGAAGTGTACACAGTACTAGTCTCTTCGATGTGAGATTTTGTTAGTTGTGAGCAGTCAGATATTAAACTTTCTTTCAGAAAATACACAATATCATCAAATTGAAAAATGAAATGCCCGAATCGAGGTTTCGTATTGTGAATACATGAAGTAGCCCGGCCCTATATGTTGTGAAATACTTCAAGTTCTTGTTATCCAGGCTTTCCCAGCAACCACTGGCACGTCAGTGCGTAAAATCTTACAACGGGTACTTTGAAGAGTTTTTGTGATGACGCAGTGATCATAACATAGTATACCATTTGGCCATACTGATAGATAGTGTAGTTTCATGTCACAGTTGCGAGTGGAGTGATACGTACCGGCCGCCGCGTACTATGCATATAATAATTGGAAGTTGGGAAACGGAATGGCCGTTTTACGCACCCCTCGCCAAGTTTGGAGGCCGATTTCCCTCACAATAAGCCTCAACTATATACTAAACCAGCATCGATGGCCTCCAATACATCTTAGAATTCATACCTACAAGCCTCTTTGCGTCAAAAACGACCTTCTGACCGTTTTGGGTGCGATTTCCGTGTTTTTGACGTGATCGAACACTTTCATTCTACAGCTGTGGGCGGGGTCAGATCAGCCGCGCTGTGATTGGCTAATTTTTTTCGATCGACCCCATGATGACCTCTCTTGTTTTGATCGCTCGTTTGAGGCATAAATACGGCCCGGTGGTTTCAATCGGATTCGAACTCATATAGGAAATGAAGGCTACTTCACATCTGCTCTACCAAAGTTGTTTTATATTACGATATGGTGAATAACAGGATCATTGTAGTTATTTTGTTTGGAATAAATGGCGAGACACTGGCGAATCGATAGTGCTATGACCCTGTATAAATATAGTAAAGGGAAAGCAATTCCACACAATTATTATATGCATAGTAGGCGGCGGCCGGTACGTATCACTCCACTCGCAACTGTGTTTCATGTCTGGATATTATAGGGTTATTCACAAAATACGGCCCTGTATGGACGAGGGCTCAGTGAGTGACGTATTGGACGAGCCGAAGGCGAGTCCAATACGTCACTCACTGAGCCCGAGTCCATACAGGGCCGTATTTTGTGTATACCCTATTATTATACACCTCCGTCCATTAATCGTCCGTATAAACTAATTCTATGGTAAATTTTGAGGGATGCGGCACGCGCGATATGAGTGGAACGCGCGCGATCTACTGCTCCGTAGTACAAGTCCCTTGCGTTGGCACGAAGCCAATTAATTTTCAGTGCAGTACAAGCAAACTTCGCTGAATGTTTTCAATTTAATTAGTTTTTTAAAATAAAAATCAATTGCATTTAGACTCAGTTTTGTGTTTAGCGTGTTTCAAACCTTATACTACGAATACATTTTGGTGGAAGTTGTTATTATGTCTATAACTCGCCGTAAAATAGTTTTGTTTACATCCGATAATCGCTAGGTCAAAGTCAAACAGGCGCGTCGCGCGTCTCCCGTATTCGGGACTCTGCGTACTATACAAAATACGGAAAGTTATTGGACGGTCAAACTCCCATAGGTTACGGCAGTAGGTGTATGATAATAATCCATACCTGCAAACAGTTTTTCAACGCAAGCTGCACAACAGGCTAGATAGTCTTTCGTTTTCGAATAAAGGTTGTGTACACGGCGTACATGTTTGCAGATACAGAGCTGTGATGGTCGAGTAAATACACAGACAACGCATAAGTCACGTTGCTTACTTTTAATACAACATGCTGATCTGCAACGTATGAACAACGTTATACATAACAAAAGAACAAACGGTAATGTCCGACTGAGGGCATATAGTACAGAGTTCAACTTCCTTTGGATGCTCCTGGTTGTCACAATGTAGTCTTTGTGCCATGCTGGTGGCTTGCTGGTCCGTTGAAAAACAAATCTTCACCCATTTGTATTTTCAGTGTAAGTTTGGTATTTCGAAACATATCACACAAAAGGGTAAAGAAAATTGAGTATAAAACTCATCTAAAACGTTACAATCCCAGTTAGGGTTAATGGTATGACCTGAACGGCATGACCCAAAGTATAGTAAGCGCAGCCTGCATACCTACCTACCTTACTTATCCGCTTCCCAAAATCTTTGCAACCTGTTGAGGAAGCTTCAAATAGCTGGTTTTTAATAGGATGTTGATACTCTTGTTCGGTTCTCTCACAAGTGTACTGAGATTCTTTTGTGGCATCCAAATATGAAGACAAAGCAGAAGCAGAACTGTTTCTGAATATGTTCAATTTCTGACATGTCCCTCATAGCATTCTGGCATGTCTTATGAAACCAGGCTGGAAGACTGCCTTTTGTCTTGTTCAAATGCGAGCAGCCATCAAACCAAGCGGACGTAAAGCACGTTCAGGTATGAAATTACATTACTTGTATTTGGCATGGTAACTTTGGCTGCTTGTAACAATAGTTGGACAGCTGATACCAGTTTTTGTCGAAAAGAAACACAACATTGATCTAACCAGCGGGGTGATGGAGGATTGGAATATGCAACTGTGGTATGTTTTTGCAATGTGTGTATTGGAACAGTTTGACATTGTAAATGACAGGTGAGAGGAAAATGGTCAGATTATGCCCTTGGTACGACATTGAAATAATTTACATAATTTACACTACAGCCATTTGCGGTCATATATACGTGTTACATTGTCAACGTTATCGTCAAACATTCTACCATTTAAAATATGCATATCAAAACCTTTGCATAGTTGTAGCAGTTACCTTCCGGTATGGAATACTGAAGGCGACTTTGACTACCGCATCAAGGAAGCAAGTGCACATTTTTCATGCAGTATCCTTCCTATTCGTTAAAAGTCCTACGCTGAGGGTACAAAGAAGATTACTCTTTGAAAATAGTTTCAAGAGTCGTGTCATCCCATGAAGCACATGTACGGGTTTTGAAAAGCTCAAAAGAGAAAGTAATCGAGATGAAATAGACACAAATAAAATCAAATTTTTAAATTAAAGCATCATGCATTACTATCTATGTTTGCAAGCTTTATTGAAACCTGATGATCAACTTGATATCCTGTTAAACTGATTGTCATTGCGGTAGAAAGGCAGCCACATCATTCTAAAAAGAAGAATTTAAATGCCGTACTCTGAACTCTACTTTAATAATTCAGACCATTTCTTTATAATTCTTACATCTGTATGCATAATCATATTCAGCCTTTTGCTGGACAGAAATTAGAGGTTTTTGTTAACACTATAGTACCAAAAGGAAAAAGATTAGCACTGGATCAAAGTTTATAAAGAAAGCCACACATGAAGTACACAAATGAGGGCGCTGTTCACAGGTCCATATCATGGCCACACAAAAGCAGGGCAGTAGCAAAGTTTTGTCTTCAATGGGTCAAAGTATGTACATTAATTCATTCGTAATTTCTCCAGAAAATCACGAACATCTTACATAACAAAGAAGTAAACTCAAAAAGTATTTCTGGTGAGGTCATTGAAATAGTTCAGTTTGAACTAGTCCAGTCCACGCTAACAATTGTGATTATGTACACCAGTACATGTCTCTCTGAAAGAAGCATAAGTTGAGCATAATCCTTAATCTTAGCTTACAGTATAACCTAATGACTTTGAAAGCAAGTACCTCACTTACCTAAAGAGTTACAATAATGGGAAATATTCACTAAATATGACGAGACATATAGCATTCTGATAATGAACACGCGTAAATGAAAAGGCATTATCGGTACAAAATTCAGAAAGTTTTTAAAGCAGTTTTTATAGAAAGCACGGAAGTAATGTATTCATTACCATTTGGATGCCTCTAAGGCATTTGACAGAGTGAATATCAGAAATGATTCAAAGCAATACACTTGTTTTATGATTAATTTGTAATATTGCAACAATCAGCTATAGGGCACCTAACATTTTTGAGAAATTTGAAAAATATGAATATCCAATTATCCCAAATTAGTTCCAATCGTGTTATAAATAAAAAGACAGAAACGCATCATAATTTTCTCAGTTAATCCCGATCCCCGCCTTTTCGAACTAGGGTTTAGTGAGTTCACAGTCAAAATGAGACTTTATCTCTTAAGCTGCTTAGTGTTTACATCGATTATTTCCATTTTCTGATTTTGAAAAAGTTGTGATTTCTAACTCCTTGCTATAAGTATTGTGGTTAAACTACTCTATGGGTAATGATGAAATGACAGTCACTAATGATGACCGACTATTGTTATAACATGAAAAAATCTGAGTGCAAGCTCTGTGTTTGTAATTAATAGAATCTATTATCCTGATGCCCTTCCGAGACGGAGACTCTCTGTGAGTAGCAATTCTATTGTGCGTCCGAATAGTCCTGTTTCAAAATGACCTACATTACACGTCCTTATATACACACATGTCCTGCATGCTCTGATTTGTTAATCCGCTTCTCTAAGGTCCACTTTCGGAGCAGTCATTGGAGGGACCTCATGTGTTAGGTCTCATTATTATGTATTATTCAATTTACAGCTTCCTGATTGGTTAATGTGTAGGTCCGGTCCTCCAGTGTTCACTGCCTCATTATGCAATGTCCCATTTACTTTTGGATGATGCCTGCAAGTGGTCGCAGCTCGATCCCAGTATATGAAGAAAGGTACTCATGCCGAGTATTTGTCAAAATATCTAGTTAGATTTGACCTTGTTCGAGAGTTCCTTCACTATTCATGGCATTTTATGTGAATTATACATGAATTCAATATTGCCAGAAGACATTTTGTCCTTTGTAGTTGGTTGAAATAAGCTACTGACGCATTAAACCGTTACGTAATTCTTGCAATGATTGAATGGATTAAATACCCTCTGCAGCTTTGTGTTCTCTCAATTGCATATGTCATGCAGTCTTTTGTTTCAATAGTCAATATTTTTTCAGTATAGTACATTTCCACGTTTATCCTTATTTCCGTGTAACTTTACCTACAAAAATGTTTCTGTAATGTAAATTGTTTCAACTACGAAATTTGATGTATAGTACTATACGAGGTAGCAAATATATATATATAATATATTATATATATATATATATATATATATATATATTATATATATATATATATAGTAATTTTAAACGATATTGGCATCGGCACTCAGGTCTTGAAAATTAGTAATTTTAGGACCATGCAAATCAGTGAATACACTACAGTATAAACGGACATAATCTTATACCAGCTTGAATAATCAGTGGAGAGTGTTGTGGATTCTTGCAGGTTAGCTAAATGGCTCTGACAAATTTCTTGACAAGTCAATTTTGCATTTCTCAAGAGTTTGCGAGAAAGATATTCATACATGTCTGTCCAAAGATCGGTATATGTAGGTTACGACCGGTACGACTGACCCACAAGAATCTATGACGGCTGGCACCAGCTGCAGTCAGTTGACTGCGAACAACTGTTCTCACACGGTCACAATTTTCGATCTTTGGAACATGGTAAACGGCTTACTGAATTATATAATGAACCCCATGTGTTTCCCTTGAAGCTCTATTGTTTCCTCTTGTCATTCACAGGCCTCACTGTTGTCGATGCGGCCAATGCCCCCGTCAAATCAAAATGAAAATGAAAAACGTGAACTTTGTACGTAACCAAAATTGGTAAAACAACGAGCCAACATACCTGTAATGCATAAAGGGACAGGGATAAGTAAAAACATGGAAATTTAACACATGAAGGTTTGTCGGGCATTTTTCGTTGTAACTTTCGGCCGATCCGTGAACATCACGAATAACGTATTACTTCAGCGGTAGCCAGGAAGCACGTGGGACATCGCAGAATGAGGCACTTAACACTAGAGGACCCGACCTACACATTAACCAATCAGGGAGCTGTAAGTGAATAATACATAGTAATGATCTAACGCATGAGGTCCCGCCAATCAGCGTAACGCAAATTGACCTTAAATTACCAGATGAACCAATCACTGATGTTGGTACATATGTCATGGACCTGATTTATTAAACAGGACTAGTGAAACGTTTTCGCCCGCCCAGTAATGCCCCTGATCCACTCAAACGTAAAATATAATTGTGACAACTGAGTTCCCTAGATGACGCGCCGGCGTTATACTACATAATACAGTGTTACTCTTGTGGCATGGGTTGCAATAGTGATATAATGATAAGAAGAACGCTTTCTGTACCATTTTGTTAGTGAAGAATATGAGTAAATGTGCGATGTCATTTCGATTCTTGACTGCAGCAGAATAGGATTTTCCGTATATTTTCAACTCTGTCACGGTTTTAAGGACAGAGCAAACCAGTGCAGATCTACATCCACCTGCACTGATGGAGGTTGAATTCCGCTAGCAGTACTTTTTGGAGGTAGGCATCTAAATACATTTGTCTTCATTATAAGTGTGCTCTTCTGTTAACTTGTGTTAAATAATTATAAACAGTAACAGCATTTTGTGCATGTAGTTGACAAAGCAGCTTATAAAGTAGGTAAAGTGAAATAGACCAATTCAACACCATGTTTGACATTGTCTGTCTAAAAAAAATCTGCTGTGTTAGATAAGTATCACCCCTACCCTTGGAGGATTGTCTTTTCAATTTTCACATGTGTTAATTGTACTGATGCTTTAATTACCCAGTGTCAGTGCTACAGCAGAAATTTTGCATCAACCTGCATTATGCCTAAATCAGGAACATGCCATTTTGGTTTTGGAAGACATGACATCATTTTTTCTAAAATTATCCGATTCACATTTGTTTCATTCTTTATATTTAGAAATGTGGGAGCGATCAAATGGGAAGCCTAATGTAAACCTGTCTGCATTTGGAGCATACCAAGTCCGAAACATGTCAGCTTTGTGCTAGAAGACTTTTCTGTAGCATTTCCCTACCCTCATAAGGTTGTGACTCGTCAGTTTTCTGATCATTGTATGCTACCACCAACAGATTTAGGGTTTCAAATCTTAATTTTAGTCATCATTCCGCAATTAAAGCATGCTGAATAAGAAACGTGAGTCACAGGAGCTCGGAGAACTTTCACCATTGCTCTTACCCACACACAAAGTTGGAGCTCTACAATGTTCTCATTAGTGTTGTAGTCTCTATGCTATTTCTAGTCAGTACGAGAAACCATGAGTGAATTTTATCACTGCTTGTGCATTTGTAGCATGCTGACTGAAATATGTACCGTGTGGGTGCAGGGATGCCATTCACCATTACTGTTATCCCACATAACGTTTTGCCTCTACAACTTTCTTGTAAGTGTTGAAGTCATATCCAACATGAGAAATCATAAGTGAATTTTATCACTACTCTTGTATTGGGAGCGTGCTGACAGAGATATGTGCCAATTTGGTGCACGGAGACCTGTTACAGTTACGCTTACCAAATGAAGTGGTGTGTCCAGAATTTTTACTTTTAGCTATTCTCAGTCAGTGTTAGTATAAAAATAAGAAGTCCAAACACATTGCCAGGCTGCCAATACACAACAAGATGGTGAAAGTATTCCAGTGTATGTACGACGTATTTTACACAACTCAATGTTATTATTCTTTACATTACTCTTTTGTCTTATAATGGTGTAATTTTAAAGATTAATTGTTTGGTGCTTACACTTTTTCAACTTTGCTCTGATCTGTAGTTAGGTGCTAGTTTTAGTGCGATTGCCGAGTCACGTCGAAATGCCATGATGGGGGTGCTGTGAAATATGCTGTGTGTTTTGGGAGTTAGTTAAAATTGAAAACTCCTCAAAGATGATTTTGCGAAATCTATGGTTAAAAGGATGGTATGTATACAACACAAGAGGAATGCGATCAAATTGAGAACGGGTGGTTGACAATCATAATGTTTTACAACAGAATGTTTTTATGGTGGAGTTCATAATAATATTTATGGAAATTAGAAATTGTGTGGGGAGAACAAGAAACTGTAGATATTGACAGAGAACTGAAGATTGTGCGTGGGTCTGTAAAGAACTCTAAACAGAAAATTTATATAGGTAATTTGTTTTTCGTCATGAGTACCTGATATGTAGTCTAGTCCAAAACGTGATAAGAGTGTTGAAAACATTACCACTTTTCTTATGTTTACTCGCCATCAGCATGAAATAAAACACAAAAACACATTGATTTGGAAACATGTTTCGTACATGGGTGAAAACATTTATACAAATATACAAAGCTGTGTAATAAATAACGGTTTTTCTACGGGATGGTTTGATTTGCAACGCGGAATAAGACAGGGTTGTCCTCTGTCAACTGCCCTTTTTGTCTTATCGATTGAAGTTTTAGCTATTGCGGTTAGAAAGTCCGAAACTTTTCAAGGAATCACCCTTCCAGGCCCCGCACAAAAAGAAAAGAAAATTTCTGGATTCGCAGATGACACAACACTGTTCTTTCAAAATATTCCTGATATCAAAGCGAGTTTAAATCTATTGCACAGGTTCACCAGTTGTTCAGGCTTAGAAATAAACTATAGTAAAACAGAATTGTTATTGGTAGGCCCCTTAAAACGTTTATGGAAGTATTCAGGTGATTTACCCCCACTTTTATCTGTAACAAATAATCCGATTAAATTCCTTGGTGTGTATGTCGGACACGATAGAGAACAAAACGAGAAATTAAATTTGTGGAATAAATTAAAGAAATTAAAAGATAAACTAGAAATTTGGAATGCTAGAAATCTGACGATTGGAGGAAGGGTTCTCTTATCGAAATGTTTCGGAATTTCAAATTTAATATACACACTAAAAGCCATCTCTGTCCCTGAAAAATTCACAAAAGAAGCAAACTCATACCTTTTTTAAATTCTTTGGAAAAATAAAAACCATATAAAGAATGCGACAATAATGGGCGACAAAGAACGAGGAGGTTTGAAAATGATAGACGTAACAGAAATGAACAAAGCATTAAAATTGTCCTATTTGAAGCAGCTTCTGACAAATCATAACTCTTCTTGGACAGATATCCCAAATTTTTATTTTCAAAAGTTTGGGGGACTGAATTTTCTCTTAAACTGCAACTATGATGTTAAGCTTATTTCTCTTAAAATATCAAAATTTTATTCCAACATTCGAACATATTTTGCAGAGCTTAAGAATTTAGATATCTACACAGCTCAAGATGTAGCGTCACAAATACTATGGAATAATAAATTCATAACTATTGGTGGAAGTACTTTATTTTATAAAAGATGGTTTCAACATGGAGTTAAAGCGCAGTGGTCGTCGCGCTGCGCATCCTCCTGAGGGGGTCCCCCTCTGTTGTAAACAAATCCAAGAACGCCGCGCATGTTACGGCTTGATTGTAATGTTTGCGATATTGCCGCTTGTTAAATGGCGGCTGATCTGTCACAAGCGTACCAACTAACCAAATGTAACACGCAATAAAAGGTCAATTAATCTTAGTTGAATATCTGCTGAATATTGAACAATAATTGCACGCTGGATTGAGATCACATTTGCTCATGATTTTCTTGAATCAGTTGAATGGGGCTCGGCTACTGTTATCGCTCGAGCCATAGAGCTAGACGTACGCATGTACGCATGTATACGCCAACAGACTATCAACGACCGGGCTCTAGTTTTCGACATCGCTAGCAAGGACGAGAGCTTTCATTTCAAGAGGCCCAACAGGATACAAAGACAACAACCCAAACTACAGAAATCTACAGCTCGCAGAGCAATGCCCGCTGCAGCAAGAAGCATCTCTGCATCTGTTCCGTTCCGTGGTCTGTATGAACGTCCGTGTCAATTGTGTCAAACCGGGTATATGGCGCGCTACACTCGGCTGTGGAGAATCCAACTCAACTACAATGTTTACCCCGTTTGGGGTGCAAACGAGAATTCCGAGTACAGGTATCAAGTCAAGCGAAGGACCTTTCATAGGTCTTCTTGTTATGGGGGTGTATCTCACTTGAAAGAGGATTCAGACCTACCCGGCAATCAGGAGGTACAACAACGAAGTTTGCATTTGCCCATCACGCTAGGCCTACACCAGCTAGCGGTTCGATCACTGCCAGGACCGGGGCACAGGATCTCTCGATACGTCTATGCACGGTGTAGCCGTGCAATTTCCTGCCAAATGCCGCGAAAACCCGCTCGTTTTGTCTATTGTTTCCTGTCATTTTAGTATTTCTTACCACGTAATACTAGGAGAAGTAAGACATGGTGATCAACAGTTGGTTGTGGGCCAAGTCGTCGCGGGCCGGTACGTTGTGGGACCGGATTCTCTATATCCGTGTATACGTCAACGCGGTGACCGTCTCCCAACAACATCTCCCGTGTCCTGCTCTGGCTTGCCGATCATGGTCTTGAGTGTAACTTTTGTGTTAGGCATTGTGCTTGTTGCTGGTCTACATATATAGGCAATGTTGATCATTTTAGTTATGTATTTTCACTGTACTGTACATAGCATTGTGTACAACCAGCGTGATCGCGCGCGATCAAAGCTTTTTGTTCACGGTGACTGCGTGCAGTAAACTCAGCGACATAAATGTGCTGAGTGTAGTGTCCCAATGTTCGTAGCTCTACACGAGTTTATAAATAGAAATACACCACTGAAGTTCGTTTCCGATCTTAATATTTTACTATTGCATGATGTTGAGTCTTACAAAGGCCTTAACAAGTGGGGGACTGCTCCCATCTCACTCCTATTGAAGTTGAGAAGACTTATGTTTACAAAAATTTATGTTTATCAACAAAAAAATCGCGCACGCGCGCGCGACGACCACTGCGCTTTAAGTATGTCAGTGATTTTTTTATGGCAATGGAACCCCACTTTCTTGGCATGCCTTTCAAGAAAAGTTTAATTTAAAGGTTAATTATTTGACTTATAACAGTATTTTAATGTCAATACCTAGGGATTGGAAAAGATTACTTAAAGGTCAAAATTTTACTCACGCATCTGACGAAAATTTACAAGATTGTCTTCAGAAAATTCCGCTCAGAACAGGCACTACAAAAGAAATATATGATTTAAGGCTCGCACATTTATGCCACCCTCGTCAAAAAACACTTACTCAAAACTAGAATATGCTCAGAACATTGACTGGACGAAATCATGGAAACTAATCTTCGAAACAACAAATGAAACGAAACTTAGAATATTTCAGTTCAAAATCATGCACCGTATACTTGCAACAAATGTTTTTTTAATGAACAACAAAATAAAAGAAAATTGTTTATGTCAACACTGTAATTTGGAAGAAACAATAGAACACCTATTTTGGGACTGCAAAGAAAGTGAATCATTTTGGAATACATTTCAAGATTTCCTCCAGCAAAAAACAAACCATAGAGTATCATTATCATGTAGAGATGTAATTTTTGGTGTTCTACCTCATCAAACAAATAGACTTTTAAATCATTTATTATGTATTGCAAAATATCATCTGTACTCTATTCGATTTTTGAGTAGAAAGCCGTCCTTTACTGTTTTCATTGAAAAAGTTAAAGATGTAATTTTTACAGAAAAAGATATAGCAAAAAGGAAAGGAAAAAATTAATTTATGGGATGGTATTTATCCTTTGTAAAAGCCGCCTTTTGAGAAAAATGTTTTTTCTTGTTTTGTACCCCTTGTCCCTCTTTCTGTCAATAAAGTTTGTTAAAAAAAAAACACACACACAAAAACCCAACACTTATTATTTTTTGTTTGAAAACATCTTCTAATTTTACTTATGAGTGCAACCACCACAGCGTACTGACATAAACTATTACCATGTAAATGCATTAAAAAATGTATCACTTCAGTTATATATATATATATATATATATATATATATATATATATATATATATATATTATATATATATATATATATATATATATAAAGACTCACGAGAAGCAATCAAAGATCTAGCACACAACTACATAATATTATCATCCTACTAAATTTGTTCCTTTATCAGCGCTGTTTGTATTTGACTCGTGGGACATCGACAAATATGGTTAGCAGAATTCCATAGATCTCTCCTTAAAGACCTTTCAACAAGAAGAGAAGGCCGTCTTAAAATATTCGCTACTGTACTTGATGTTGCACTCAGTGAAGCTCAAGTCGAAGATGCAGAAGAAGCTGACATAACTTTGATAGCTGGTAAACGACCTGCGCACCTTGATGAGAAAAATGACCCAATTAATATTCGCTGGCTGTATTGTCATACAAATTACTACACAGGTTTGCAGAAACTTGACAACATCAAATACGTTATCGGGTATGCCCCATTCACTGCTGATGCTGCTGCTAACATCCGTACGACTCTTTTTCCTGACGCCAAGCTTTACCAAATTAACGCACTTCATCCTGAGCATTGTGCAGAGGTAGCAATCAATGACCAGCAGAAGATCAGAAGTGATATGCTACGAGTGGCGGGTGAAGCTGATGCAATGGTGTCCATTGGTCCCAGCATGTATCATTACTTCGAGAATGCATACAGGGCATATGAACAAACAATTCCTCACTTTTTAGCTCCTCAGTTTTATATACTGAGGAGCTATTAGAATTGAAAACTAGAAATGGCGGCGTCAACTTTTACTTCCTTCTGTCAAGACTTCCTTCTGTCAAGATTTGGCCAACTAGCTTCCGTAGATGTGTATCTGCGATTTTTACAACATTAACAACAGCAGGGCTTGATGTGGTCTAGTTTACATCTTTAATCAGCTACATGCTCTGTTACACAACACATCAGGGCCACTCCATGAATGTCAGACAGAGAAACATAAACAAATCACCACACTTTGCAATGTCATGTATCCTTCATTTTTAGCTCCCATAGCCATATGTATATATGGCAATGGAAGCTATTCTTATAGGCTAGGGAACTGTCTGTATGTCTGTATGTCTGTATGTCTGTCCGTCAACATCAAAAACTCCAAAACCGCTGCACATTTCATCTTGATATTTGGTGTGTACATGGATGATGGGCTGTAGATGAGATTTTGTTCAAATGAAGTTGTCATTGCCAAAAATATGCAAATTAAGTGAAAAAATGTAAAAACAGTCAAAATTGAAAAACTCAATAACCACTGAGCAGATTACATGAAAAATTTGCATGTAAGTACTTTGGGCTGACCTGAAATGATTGTGCTTTTTTGATTTTTTGATATTGTTGAAAATATGCAAATTAGTGCCAAAAAAGGCGTTTTTGGTAAAAAATCTTCTTCTTCATAACCGCTGGTCAGACAGCTTTGATATTTGGTATACAGGTCCCTAGGGATACCGAACTTGGATTTGTTCAAATTGTGAAGAAATATGCAAATCTGTATTTTAAGCAATTTTTTTGTCATTTTTGGTCAAAAATTTATTTCATCAAAACCGCTCGTCTGACAGCTTTGATATATGGTATACAGGTTCCTACAGATAAACTAAATATGATATATAGAATATATGATGAAATCTGCAATTTTGTATTTTTGGTACAATTTTTGCCATTTTTGGTCAAAAAATGTGTTTCTCAAAAACTACTTGTCTGATGCCTTTGATATTTGGTATACAGGTTCCTAGGGGTTGTCTTAGTGTGATATAGTGAAATTTGATGAAATCTTCAATTTTTGTATTTTTGGGTCAATTTTTGCCATTTTTGGTCAAAATATATGTTTCTCAAAAGTTAGTCATGTGATAGCTTTGATATTTGGTATACATTTTTATACATAATTATGATGAAATCATCAATTTTGTATTTTTGCAGCTAATTTTTCCATTTTTGGTCAGGCCATCCTGAAATGAGCTATCAAAGATATCCACCTTCTTCATCAATACATATGTCACAAAAAGTTGCTCTCTACATAACACAGCAGAGCTCTGTTGACTATTGGGTCGCTTGTTTTTTTCAAAACCACTAGTCAGACAGCTTTAATATTTGGTTAACAGGTCCCTAGGATGACCTTAGTGAGATGATTTCATACAGTCAGGAAATACTTAATTTTGTATCCATGTCTATAGTAGCTTCAGGGACATTGGCCCTATGTTTAAGATAATGTGGTGATTCAGTAAGCATTTTGAAATGGTAAACTGTATTTGGTGTTGAAATGCTGTAAAAAATAATGAGAAAACATAGCTTAGGTGATTTCAGCAGGTTTGGTTTCCAACAAATATATTCAAAATTTTTTTCAATGTTAAAGAGTGATGGAAGGGGGGGGGGGTCCTGGCAGATTTGGAAAAAATCCAAACAAATGTCAATAAAAAAATCAGCCACAGAAGGTTTGTCAAAAAGAAAAGGTGGGATAGTGGGGAAAAAGAATGTACAGTGTATCGGAAAAAAAGATGTTCCTCATCAATCTTCCAGACAACCCCCTTTAACAAATGGTACACCCCTGATGTATTTTTGTGTGCAATTAACCATGCAGTGTATTTTAGTTTAAGATGTCAATCAAGTTAGGTAAGGATTTGAAAGGAATAGTCAAGTTCACCACAGTTAAATTTCTTAACTTTATCTCGTGTCATCATCCTTGTGTAATTGGTTAAGTTGTTAAGTTGCTCCAGATGTGGATGTACCAGCTGTTCTGGAAGAAAACAATGTTTACTTTTCCCAGTAGGGTTCTGAGTTAATGATTGTATGTTGAAATCTCTCCATGTATCTGGTGCATGGGCAAAATGTAAATATCGGTTGCATGTTATGTATTTCAGTCTATGTCAAATATTGTAAATGAAAAATCATGAACAGTTTGCTGTGTGCTTGTAAAAGATAACATGTTTGTCAATACATATTAAAACTGCCATGCAGTTTGATTGTCTTAAAAATTATCACAGAAGTAGAAAACGAAAAGAAACTAATCAAATTGCTGTAACATATTCACCCTCAGTGTCTGTAGGCCTATACTTAACTATTTTATCATTACATTCAGCTTTTTGTTATATCTTTATCACTCTCCATGGCCAAGGCACACTTGGGGTCAATGTCATCACTCTGTGCCAGTCAAACTTACATGTTCAAAATACATTTGCAATGTATTCGTGGAGTTCCTGGTTGGACTCAATGGTGCACTGCAAGAACCTTTTCAACATAACGATTCTAATAAAACGTAAAAAAAGACAGTTTGTTACAAGGCATCCTTTTCACTGAACACTTGCAAACATGATTATGATGTGTTCTATCACTTGTAGCTCATTTCATTTATACCATTTAGACAAATTTTTCACTATTATTTCTATTTTTAGCTTTAAGGTATTTTATATTATATCATGCTACCATGCGCCATTCTGATTGGACGAGAGCGATGCTAAAATATTGTTTTAGCACTGATAGCGGTGGTAAAACGGGCCCCTAAACCAGCATTTTTGAAAATTGCCCAGTCGGTGCATTTGAACGATGTAGCTCTGAACTTAATCCGAAACAGTCCGCTTTGTTTCAAAGACCGAGTTCGAATTTCGATACAGAGATAAAGTATGGTTCTTTAACTCACCTCTTGGTGAAAATAAGCGGTCTATGATGAAAGAAATCTCCGAAGCAACACATTTATTTTGGTATGATGATGTACAAAATTGTATAGGGTAACAGCGCACTGTGTAGTTTGCTTGATCGATTCAGCAGGAGTCGAGACGCGACACACCGCTCTTTAAAACGAAGCTACTACTAGTATTCGTTCATACACAAATAAATTGAAACTTCCTCACAGTAACAGTACGTCAGATATTCCTACCTAGAGTTTGGGCTGTAACAGACCAGGGTGTTCTAACGATGTAGCCCAAGAACTTGAAGAAGTTCAAAATAACAATGCGATCATTCCTGGCGACTGCGACGAAAATCGCTGTGTCAGCGTCCAGCTCTCGCTGAATCGGGCAACACACTCTGCTCGCATATTACAACTGTTCATACAGTCGCTGTAATCCATGTCTGGATTATTTCAAAAGTGCACGTTTTCTGGCACAAATTATCCATCCAAAATATCCATCAAAAATAGAACCTGTAACCCCACTGCACCATCTCCTCTGTCTGAATGTTACGACGGTTGGCGCACACCGGACTGACAGTGAATGAGACAAATCTATTTTTAGTGTACTTACGCCAAAAAAAAAGCCAGCGCTATTGTTTTTATGTAAATTTACGAAAAAAATTGTTACTTTTTCTTTTGCTTTGAACTCTTGACCCATTTCTGTGTCTGAAGCAGTTTGTGTTGCATGTAAATATTGATGAAATTTTGATGAACGAATGCGTATGATATCGTAGGATATTGTGTTCGTGTGTATTAATTGTCAAGGTAATCCAAACTTATAAAAATGCTCGGTCTCGGGCGATGATTTTCCGACGTTCGATCTCTCAGACGTCCGTTTTCTGCATTTTGGGCTGAAACTGACGAAAATGCCGGACCGAGACGTCACGTGACCTCAATTACCTTTGAAATCAAATATAGATATTTCTTCATAACTCAGTAATCACAAGGGCTACACTCTTCATATTTGGTATGATGGGACACCTAATGATGACGCATCCTGTACCTCATTAATTATGCATGTATCTAATTTTGGGCCAGTCAATAGAGCTGGAAGTCTGATTTTCGGTATAAAGGGATAACTATGAGATACAATTTTTTTTGACAAAATATTATGTGACCTGGTTGACCTTGAATCCAAATATACATATATGGCCATAACTCAATAACCACAAGTGCTACACCCTTCACATTTGGTATGATGGGAGACCGTATGGTGCCATATCCTGTACCTTATTAATTATGCACATATCTAATTCTGTGCAAGCCAATAGAGCTAGAGGTCTGATTTTTGGTATATAGGGATAACTATGGGATACAATTTTTTTTGACAAAATGTCACATGACTTCGATGACCTTTGAGCTCGATTTCACAAATACTACTGTAGCCTTTCATCTTTTTTGCATATTTATTTCTCTATTGCGCCTGTGCAGACAGAAAGATGGTAAACATTTTGCAGAATTACTTAATCGTCTCAGAGTTGGCCAATATACACAAGAAGATATAAACCTACTTCAGCAAAAGGCTGATGAATTTTCTGGTCAAGCAGATCAATGTGAAAATGCAATTCACTTGTATAGGGGGGCCTACTACCAATTTAAATGTTGAAAAACACAATGAAGTAATTTTCACTAGAGTGCTGACAGAGAAATTACGGTGGCTCTCCTGCATTCCAATGCAGTAAATGGCGCTTACTCACTTTACTAGTGGCCTAATAATAAACCGCCACATACTCCATCAGGATAGATTGGTGTTCATGTATGCAACTTATTTTTATATTAATGCGCCAAATCATGCCGTATATACAATTAAATGTATCTAATACAAATCTTGTGTATCCTGTATCCCAACCCCATGCCTCCAAGTCAATTACTGCTTACCAACAACCAACTACTTCAACTGGCCTCACACTTGAGGAGCTTCAGTGTCCTTGACGCTATTTTTACTCTTACCGAAGACTGGAGAGAGGTACAACCGACAGCGAGTGACGGAACAGGATGACCTAAGACAACTCGTTATACTATCCTATGGTGAAATACGCTCTGACATCAAGGGAGCAGTGAGTGAGTATGAGGGATTAGCAACAGCTGTTGACAGGATTGCATCCAACCTGAAAGGTAGAGGAATAAGAAATGTCACCTGGAATATAGCTGGTATTGCAGAACAACATGCTGACAATATACAGAGTTACCTCTACGCAATACTTAAGAGTACTTCAGTCAAAGTGAACATCGTTCCATATTGTTCAATTAATGATTTAATAACAATGCTCCGCCAGTGTCATGTGTGTCTTCTTCCACAAAGTAAGATGGACTATGGATTTATTGGTTTGGAGGGAATAGCAGTTGGTGTACCAACCTTCATGAGTGAAGAATCCCAACTTGGTTACTACGTAAATGACTTCTTCGAAGATAATAGCAATCGGTGTCTGGTTGAAGGTGACACGGCATGGGGTGAAAAGATAATGCAAGTAGTAAACGATGCTGCTAAGGAATACAACCGTGCTAGTAAGCTAAAGGATAGGTTCATCAAAAGCAGTGAGGTAGAGGAGAGCTATGCAAAAATAGCTGCTTTGTTCACTGAAGAGTCAACAGTTTCTGAAGGTACGTAACCTACAGTGACAGTAGATGAAGTTTAAGTTTGATTGTATATTGCATACACCTCAAAGAGGAACATAGTACGACAGATAACTTTTTAGGAAAATGACAATAATATTGCAAAGAAATGTTGACCTTCTATGTCATTCTCAAAGTTCAAATTATGTAGCATATCTGTTAGTTCAATATTTTTTTTTTACTTTTCCATTAGGTCTCGATGTTGACATTGCCTTGGATATCCATAATTGTCTCCTGCATCAACAAAAACTGATGGATCAGTTAAAGACGCTTTCAAGGCAGCATCCAATAGATGAATCCAGGATTGTGACAATAAAGACAAGGGTACAGGAAATAGATGATGCATTGCAAAGACTCAAACGGCTTTTTGATCTAAATGCAATAAGAGTAGCAAATGACAGCAAGAAAGTCAGCAGAATAATCGAAAGGCAAAAGCTGGGGCAAATGATGACAGAACAGAAATAAGCAGATTAGTGCGATCGGAACAGTGTTGAATCAACTGTGCCAACAATGCATAAAGCACATTTTTAACCTCACTTTTTGAAACTGTTAGATTAATTTTTTCGATTATTCAGAATATTTAAAGTATCACATAGCATTTCTTCTGTCTTTTGCAAGTTATTTCATCTTAATACATGGATTTGAATGGAAAGCTGGCGTGAAACAAGTGAAATTGGTGTGCCGTTACGCTTTTTAAATTTTGACAACAGCATTGATTTATCTCTCTAAAATAGTGTTATCAGTTGTTTCCCAATAAAATATTAAAGTAGAAATGTTATGGTGAAATTAATAACACTTATTAAACTGATTTACTTTCATATTAAACCTCTTTCCATTTGTAACTAGCTCCACGTCACGGACACTACGCTCACAAGTCGTTAAACAGTTTTTACTGCATTTACATTTAAATGCACCCGACATTTAAAGTAAAATTCATAGACCATGCTAAAGCCTTTCAAAAACAAAAGAAAATATAAAGGAAAATGAGGGCAACTCCACACATCGACTCCACCAAGTTTGTTTAATATTACGATATGGTGAATAAAAGGATCATTGCATGTATTTTGTGTGGAATACATGGCGAGGCACCGGTGAATTGATAGTGCTTTGACCCTAGTCATGTGATCTTTGTCCCCGGTAAACCGGTTTGTTGATTGAGTGATTCAACTTAACCGTGTTTCAGAACCAAAAATGGGGTTCCTTCATCAGTCGCTCTCTTGTTTTGTATCCCCTCCGCTTGGTTGTGTGATGAAGTCATCTTCGTCCTCGAAGAGCAGAAGCCAGATTCGTTATTGAGAGAGTTAGCTACTATTGACTGACTCTATAGTGAGCGATCCGGTGTGTGGTGTCATATTATAATTAACATGACCAAGCATCGACCGGAGTTTCTTGACGCTTATAAAGGTTTTTGTTTTAGGGCATATTTTGAGCGTTGCTAGTGCTCGTTATGTTAACAGTAAATGTTGTACTAATCTGTCAACGATTAGTTTTGTTTTAGGCATTTAAATCGATTATCCGAACTTTTGGTTTTGTGTCAATTTTTCATGGACTTTGTAATAGATTTCGGGTCGATATTGGTGCCTGCTTTCCGGTGTTTGAAAAGCATGTTGTGAAAGGCTGTTTCGAGAAATACATCATCTTATTTCTCTGTTTTTAGCCATTCCCAGGTTTCATGGTTTCGTTAACAATATTTGCTGTAAACGACCTTTGAAATCGGTTTGGTCTGAGGAGAGTATTGGTTTATTTAATTCATGCCGCCAACTTTGATTAGTTATATGGCAGCTTTCTCAGTTTTTGATTTTCTTTGCCAGATGATGTTTTTTGTATTGCTCAGCAATCTTTTTAGTTTGGTTGATTGTAGTACCAATTCGATGACAGATTGCATCTTGGTTTAATATGATAAGTTGTGGCATAAAATGGAGACAAATTAAGAAAAACAAGTCATTGACAATAACATAGTCCCCACTTGTAATAGGAGTATTAGTCTTGATGGGCAGGGAAATGTGGTCATTAAGAAGTGCTAGAGGTCTGATTTTTGGTATATAGGGATAACTTAGCAATACAATTTTTTGACAAAATGTCACGTGACTTCGGTGACCTTTGACCTCAAATATACATATTTGTCCATAACTCAGTAACCACAAGTGCTACACCCTTCATATTTGGTATGATGGGACACCTTATGACGCCACATATTGTACCTCATTAATTATGTGCATATCTAATTTTGAGCGAGCCAATAGAGCTAGAGGTCTGATTTTTGGTATATAGGGATAACTTAGCAATACAATTTTTTTGACAAAATGTCATGTGACCTCAATGACCTTTGACCTCAAATATACATATTTGTCCATTACTCAGGAACCACAAGTGCTACACCCTTCATATTTGGTATGATGGGACACCTAATGACGCCACATATTGTACCTCAATAATTATGTCCATATCTAATTTTGAGCAAGCCAAAAGAGCTAGATGTATGAGTTTTTGTATATAGTGTTAGACTACTGGATGTAAATTTTTTGACAAAATGTTATGTGACCTCGATAACCTTTTACCTAAATACACACGATTATGTCAATAAATAAGTAACCACAAGTGCTATGTCCTTTATATTTAGTAGGATGGGAGACCTTATGACAACACATGCTTTACCTCATTAATTATGTACATATATAATTGTGGGCAAGCCAATAGAGCTAGAGGTCTGAATTTCGGCATATATGGATTAATTAGCGATACAATTTTTTTTCAAAATGTCACGTGACCTTGATGACCTTTGACCCTGATTATGCAAATATATATACATAACTCAATAACCACAAGTTCTTTACGCTTCAATTTTGATAGGATAATAGACCTTAAGGTGTCACATCTTGTACCTCATTTATTATGCGCATATGTATTTCTTGGCTGGCCAATACAGCTAGAGGTCTGATCTTTTTTCCCGATTTAGAATAATAACTTAGACATGCCTCTTGTTTCGAATTGGGAACAATGACATAGACCTATGTGTCCATAGATCTGAACATATACACTCCAGTGATACTTCCATACCATATATGAAGGGTGTAGCACTTGTGGTTACTGAGTTTTGGACAAATATGTATATTTGAGGTCAAAGGTCACCAAGGTCATGTGACATTTTGTCAAAGTGTCTGCAGCTGAGATATCTGCGTGAACGGATGGACTCATGGATGGACTCATGGACGGACATGACCCAATCTATAAGCCCCCTGGACTTTATCTGTGGGGACTAAAAACTGTGTCACTGCATCCTTTTTGCAATATGAATACGATGAGAAACTAAATTTTTATTTTTCTTTGCCTTATACATGGGAGTCTATGGACTGCCTTATACATGGGAGTCTATGGACTGCCTTATACATGGGAGTCTATGGACTTCCTTATACATGGGAGTCTATGGACTGCCTTATACATGGGAGTCTATGGACTGCCTTATACATGGGAGTCTATGGAGGTGAAAACTAAAAAGTCCTCTAACACGGCCAAATTTGATCGCATTGTGAAACAAATCGACGTGCATCTGTATGAGGTAGGGTACTATCCTTGTACCAAGTTTGAACGAAATCACTCCAGGCGTCTGTGAGATATCTGCGTGAACGGACGGACGGACGGACGGACAGACAGACGGACGGACGCACGGACATGACCAAACCTATAAGTCCCCCCGGACGGTGTCCGTGGGGACTAAAAATTCAGAGTCCCCGTTGTTAAAACCGCTATCGTGAAACCTTTTAACTGTTTGAGCGATGTGGGCAAAGTGTGTTAGATCACAGCTAGGTCTTTTCTTAAAATGGAGCGTCCGTGCTTGTAACGTGACCTAAGAAAGTAATCAATATAAAGGAAAATCAGGGCAACTCCACACATCGGCTCTACCAAGTTTGTTTAATATGACGATATGGTTATGAAGAGCATTTGTGTTTAATATTCCCTGTTAAAGCTGATAAAGAAGTTGCCTCTTTAATATTCATGTGTGTAGTGTCCGTGACGCTACTGAATTACAGATCACAATTAATGTGTTGGAAACAAAATGTTTAGTAAATCATTTATTGTTCACTTTATAGTGTTACTAGGACAGTTTTGCATCGTGTAGCAGTTTCTACATATCACTTATCATTGTTTACATACCAGTAATCTCAATAATTTTTGCATTTAGTGCTGTATTTCTGATAAAATTTCCTGGTTATTGAAAAATACCAGGATTACAAATAGTATTGATGTCAAGCTTTGTGAATTTAGTAAATTTAGATATGTATCTACAAGATGAAATGTTGACAAAAGTGAAACACTCTAGAGCACCCTGATTGTGACTGAGCCTTTAAACATTGTAGAAGTTGCAGTTCAGCAGCATAATTTCATTTAAGTTCACAGGTATTGGTGTGTCCAATTACACTAACAGCATGACGTACTTAAAGGTATACAGGCTCTTGAAATCTAAATATACCAATATATGGTCAATAGGGCGTTTCTTGGTATTCAAAGTGCCCATGTGAGGGCGACGTTTTTAAAAAGCGGCCACCCGCTTAAAATCTGTGATTGGTTAGATTTCCTCTTCCATGGCAACTGTGGCAAAATTAGAACAGGTGACAGTATATCTTTAATATTCAGATGTATATTTTTTGACAAAATGTATAATATTTAATGTTTTCCTATTGTTGGTCAAAGGTCAGATAGCGTTCAATAACACCTGTAGTTATTGAAAATGCTATTGGACTCCTATAGTCATCTGATAATGAAACTTACAGTACAACAAAATCTCTACATACAGACGCAGGTGTATAGCAATATATACTATTAAACTTTTGTTACAGCCCTATAATAGCTGTGAATTTATGCATTATTTTCATGATTTTATTTTCAAACCAAAGTCATTTCGTGTAAATGTGCTAATTGAAGGATGTGTATAGAAGTATCACTGCGTGCTGATTTCTTTCCAGACACTTCTGCAAAACCGGGCAGAAACCGGGTGTCTGGAAATTGCCCGGTTTGTGTTATAAAAACGGGCGCTTTCGGGACACTTCTAGAAACGGGCAGAAACCGGGCGCCCGGTTTGTGCCATAAACGGGCGCTTTCCGGACTATAGAGTTACATATCATGAGATATCACACCGGGCCCTTTCCGGACACTGAATCGGGCACTTTCCGGGCACTAGAGAGGTTAAGATTTCATCCGTAGCGAGAACGTAACGTAGAGTGGCTACGCGTTCCGTACGCGTAACGTTCTGCACAGATTCGGATTAAGACTTGACCGCCCCGTCGCTTTGCTTTCCACGGCAACATTAACTGGCTAGCCGAGCAAGGTTCACATTTCCGTGTTCATCTAACGATCTACGCAACAGCCTATCACTAAAATGCGACAGTCTACTGAAGTTTATACATTCAGTTCGCTCTTATTTTATATGCCCATAGACTTGAAGCAAGTCCAGATTAAGACGTGTGCGTGCCGACTCACACACTCGACTTAGCCCCCCCCCCCCCCCTATACAGTCGTATTGTCTAAAGGATTTTGCTCTGATATCAGGTTAATAGAACACAGAGATAAAAACTTGAAAATACTGAAATTTTACTTTGTGTTAGAAAAACCGTGTAAAGCCACGGAGGTAAAACAAATGACAATGTTAATTTCAGTCTAGACTGAATGTTATCGGCAGTGCAGTGTATGCGACGTCTGCCGCGCGTGTGCCGTCGTCTGCGAGTGCACTACAGGAGGTACTTCTTCCTTTTTGTTACCTAAAATATCTCAAAATCAGACGGCGATCGATAAAACCAAGAGCAACAATACAAAACGAAAGGAATGTCAGTTTTGAATATCAAGTCTATGGCGAAGCGAGCGTGAAAATCGCTCTCGGAAAAGGTGTACGAGAAAAGTGGCAGTTTCACGTAGAAAACGACTGCCAAACGACAAGAGAACGTGTGACATCATCAGAACATGAAGAGAGCGCGCAGAAAGTGATGACGTATCCGTTCCCGTTCCGTTCCCGTATGAAATCTTAACCTCTCTATTTACCGGGCAATTTCCGGGCGCTTTCCGGGCCCTTTCCGGACACCGAACCGGGCGCTTTCCGGGCACTTACCGGGCGCTTTCCGGGCGCTTTCCGGGCACTTTCCGAACACAAAATTTGGTACAAAATTTGTCTCAGAGACAATTTGCTTGAAACCATGAAGCACAATCTGTCTCTAAATCACCTGAGACTCAGTAACCGTTGGTCAAGTACTTTGTACAGTAGTAAGAATCGTGTATTCATTGTTTACATCACAATCGATCCTATGTACAAAGCAAATATTTGATCGTTTTCACCTTTCCGCGTCTCCTCGTGATTGGCAGCTTTCATCTATTGGTCTTTGAACGCTTCGAAACAGTTTTAGCATCAAAAACAAACTTAAGTACTCACAAACGTAATATTTTGGCACAGTGCTTTAATTTACACTATGGTTCTTGAAAGATCCAGATTTTTGGGAGCATTCGTTGACGCTGCTTACATGTCCCACTCATATTTGATAATGAAGGCCAAGGGAGAATGGGGGTATTTTTAGGCTCCCCCTGCCTTTAAATGATATTTATTTGTGCGATGCGTGAATGTCACTTATGTGGACAACAGATAGACGATGAAGTAGACATGTATGGATGGACAGATGGTCAATGAATATTAAAGGAATACAGTTGTTAGAACTGCGCTCAAAGGTCGTATGGGACCAATACGACTAATGGCAACACTGTATCCAAGGTACAATGATGATTGATGAAAGTTAAAATATGTCTGTCATAATCTACATAATATAGTTTAAATGTTGCAGCTATGATGATGAGGTGCATCTAGATATCGTGCACGACATACATTGTTTGTAAACAAGAAACTCGCACAGGTGCAGTTCTTACGACTTTTTCCCTTAAAGCCACTACTCGCGATCTCTGGATCGCCTTTGTTCTAGTCTGTAAGAGGATTATGGAGGTGTGATAGCCTTTTGTTTTCCATTGAAATTGTAATCTGGTGAGTAAGTTTTTGATGAGAGCATCTTGGTGCCAAACGCATGCCTTTAAGTGCTTTTGCTCCCCGCTGAACATACATAGACTAAAAATTACGATTTCGTCGGCAATCTGCTAAAATTGTACTCAAACTTGGTACAACCACACAGTAAGTGAGACTACCCACAATTCCCCTTGAATTGTGTGCTCAGACATTATTTGCTAAAGGCTTCTTCAATTTTATCAGTTTCTGAACAACTTGAAACTTAAAATTTAATTTTACAATTATTGGTTAAAACTATGGTCCAAAATTATTGATTATGTTAAAAATTCAGGAGTAAATTGAATAAGAATTCCACGTTTGAAGGTGCTAAAAATTGTACACTTGTCAAGCAAAGTTATCAGCAACTAAGATGGTCTCATCATACCACCTGTCAGACATGCAAATTTCCTTTGTTACAGACATTAAAAAAATCAATACCCTTTCTTTTGCCAACACAGATGCAACTTATTCCCTTAGTTTCCTTGAAAATATTGCATATGGCTGTCAAAAAACTATGTTGACAAAATCACAAATTGATATCTCCTCCGCGGAAAAGGGGTTGATCTTCTCATTATTCACATTGAGAAATTAGAGAATTATGATTATCAAAACTATGGTCCCAGAATTTCAAAATATGGACCAAGCTGCTCTGTGTACAGAAGAAATTTGCTTCATTTCAGTGAGTGATCTCCGTGTGTACAGATCATGGAGAATTGTGGGTAGCCTCACTTACTGTGAACCACTTTTCCGTTTATGACTTTGACAAATAGTACAGTAATAAAAACATCACTAGATTAAAGAGAGTAACACTATTAAGTACTTTTCAAAAAGATCACAACCTTTTATTGATGTTGTATACAAACTACATGATTCCAGATTTACAAAAGCTGTCGATGTCATCCACACAAATGAGTACATAACATATTGGCCATAACAAAGAGAAAGATTTGCTACTTGCCTAAAAGTATATCAAAATGCATAAAATGTATTGTTTGACATGTTGGAAGATAATGAATGATGGGTGACCATGCATACATTCGACCCAGATTCTAGACAAATTAAATGAAACCGTTTATTCATTTTCGTGATGGTTTCATGTATCATATCTAAAACCGGGGTCGAACATATGCATGGTCACTCGTTCATTCTGTATTTTTCAACATGTCAAACAATGTATAGTAGTATCTCGTATCAAACAAAATTCATGAAAAATGGCCGACTATGTTCCTTTAAGCTTACAGTATCAGACAATGTTAGAGACAGGAACTGGCGAACTATATTCTACAGGGTCGTGCAATCATGTGGACAAAAACTGGCAAACTACAGAATCAAGCATACAGGTATTCCACGTAACATATTTCCTATGTGATCGTGCTTTCAGCTGGTGACGACACCGAACATTGCATTTTTTCCAATAACATATCGATCTACAGTGCGTTTCAACTAGGTACTGCAACTCAACGTATTGGATGGACACGTTTCACCTACAAAACAAACGATTAGCTCGGGTATCACGGACACATTTGAAAGTCACCGACTCATTGATTAATTACAGTAAACCAGCATGGGGCAGCCGCTCTGTCTAGACTGAGAGATAAACTTGATCTACAATGTGTGGCTTTTTAGTTAGTTTCTGTTGAGAATACCTTCACCTCTTGAACTCTTAGCTGAAATTGTAAAAGAAACAACTACATTGTAGATCAAGTCTAGTCAACTGTTTATCTCTCAGTCTAGACAGCGGCTGCTCCGTGCTGGTTTACTGAAATTAATCGACGAGTCGGTGGCTTTGAAATGTGTCCGTGATACCCAAGCTAATCGTGTGTTTTGTACGTGGATTGTGTCCGTCTCATACGCTGAGTTGTGGTACCTAGGTGAAACGCACTGTAAGTCTGCTCGAGAGTTGCTCGTGTGTTCAGGTCACATCATAAACATTTCCACGATAGGCTACTAAACCCAAATTTATTGATTTATATAGCATAACATCTACCTATCCGTTTGTTTCTTGTACTCAAATTGAACCAACAACACTTTTTTTCAGTTTTGGTGATGCTTGTATATTTTCCGCGCACTTTGAGCAAGTTGGGCTTCACTGTGAGCTAGGAACGACATGCAAGTAAGAAAGACAACATTGTATGAATTTATTTTCGATGGAAAGTATGTCGATCGATAAAGTTCACTACACAATTAAGTACAGTGGAGATTATGTGCCTGTTCGCCCCAGATCTGTTACTTTTTTCCAATTTATTGCAGTTTTCACATTTCATATTTGCCCAAAGTGATGTTTGATCTATGAAACTTCCGAGACGCTTACTAATCAAAATGCGTCAATTTAAGACCCTAGTTTTGTATATGTAAACGTCGTCGCATCGCCATTTTATTCTGGGCAACAGCATATGTGTGATAAGAATTAATAAGATGCAAATAAAATGATGGGATAATTGTGCATATCAATCGTAATGTAATCAGGCCATTTTTCATCCTTATTAAATAAGAAATTGGAATCGGCGAGAAGTGTGCAACCTGTATGGGACATTAGACAACATTGTTTGTATGGAAAGTGGAGCTTATTAGTCACGTCGTAAAATGAAAAACCCTTTTGGTTTAACCTTTTCATTTTTTTTATTTCCTAAACTTACAATATTTGGGGTTACACATTTCATGAAAATTAACTAAAACTATAGTTTTTTTTACTTTTTCATATGAATATTATCGCAAGGGTAATTTAAGAATTCTCGCCCGGGTAATTTAAGAATTCCTCTATTAAATCATTGCCGAAATATCATAGTGCAAAAGGGGAAACATAATGAAAATAGAAAAAAAAAAAATTTCATCAATATTTAGCTGTGCAGAGAGAAAATTCGGCGAAATTTTCAACATGACCTGAAAGGCGGATTGACTCTCTGTACGTTTACTTGCATATGTCTGGAGAAGTTATAGACACTATTGCAATATTGTGAAACAAAATGGGGATCGAACCTTTGATGCTGCAGTGTTATACATCATGTATACATGTCATTGTAAGTCTATAAATGGGATTAGAATTTGCTATATTGAGTCATATCATCAAAGTAACATGCCTTTGGCCTACATCTCGGTACAATGTTTAGTCCTGAAACAACTTTGAAACATAGGACCAATGTCCCTGAAGCTACTACAAACTTGGATGGTATAGAGGATGTACATAGCATAATATCAGATACATACTGAGTGCAGAGGTCCTTTGGCAATACAGTGTATTCTTAATGTAGACGAATTGTTGCAGAATGGCAGACCCCATGTACACAGACATTCATCAATAGCAAGCATAGAAAACTGCCACCTATGCCCACAGTGTCTTTGCAATCTGTCTCTCACGCCAACTGAAAACTTATACAGGCAGTTTGACAAAAAATGCTATCAGATGTGCAACTTTTGCGAAAGGTTTTGGCCAAAAACGGTAAAAAATTGCCCCCAAAATACAAAATTGAAGATTTCATCTCAATTTCAATGTACCACAGTAAGATAACCCCTAGGAACCTCTATGCCAAATATCAACGCTATCAGACAAGTAGTTTTTGATAAACAATTTTTTAACAAAAAATAGGCAAAAATTGCCAAAAAAATACAAAATTGCAGATTTCAATAAATCACATTAGTTAATCCTACCCTATCAGACGAGTTGTTTTTTAAACAAATTTCAACCAAATATGGCAAATATTTGCCCAAAATGCAAAATTGAAGCTTTCATCACAATTCGAATATATCATATTTTGATCATCCCTGTGTACCTGTATACCAAAGCTATAAGACAAGCGGTTTTTGTCAAAAAACTTGATCCAAAAATGACAACAAGCGACGTAGCAGCCGATATAGCTCCGCTGTGTTTATGTAGAGAATAACTATTTTTGACACATGTTGATGAAGAAGCTGGAAATCTTTGATAGCTCAATGCAATGGCCAGAAAAAAGTGGCTAAAATAGCTGCGAAATACACAATTGAAGATTTTATCATACTTTGAATATATCACATCGGATCATCCCTAAGAACATGTCAACTAAAGCTATCTGATGAGTAGTTTTTTGAGAATAAAATTTTCTGACGAAAAATGGCAACAATTGCCCCAAAAAATAAAAATTGCAGATTTCATCATAATTTCAAAAGATCAGATTTAGTTCATCTATAGTAGAAACCTGTATACCAAATTTCAAAGCTGTAAGACCAGTACTTTTTGAGAAACACATTTTTTGACCAAAAATGGAAAAAAATTGCCCCAAAAATTCAAAATTGCAGATTTCATAATAATTTCAATAAATATCATTTAGTTCATCTATAGAAACTGTATACCAAATTTCAAAGCTATCAGATGAGTAGTTTTGGAAATACACATTTTTTGACCAAAAATGGCAAAAATTGCCCCAAAAATACAAAATTACAGATTTCATCAGAAATTTAATATATATTACTTAGCTCATCTGTAGAAACCTGTATACCAAATTTCAAAGCTATCAGACCAGTACTTTTTGAGAAACACATTTTTTGACAAAAATGGCAAAAATTGCCCCCAAAATACAAAATTGCAGATTTCATCATAATTTCAATAAATGTCATTAAGGTGATCTGTAGGAACCTGTATACCAAATTGCAAAGCTATCAGATGAGTAAGTTTGGAAATACACATTTTTTGAGCAAAAATGGCAAAAAATTGCCCCAAAAATACAAAATTGCAGATTTCATCATAATTTCAATAAATATCATTTAGTTCATCTGTTGGAACCTATATACCAAATTTCAAAGCTATCAGATGAGTAGTTTTGGAAATACACATTTTTTGACTCAAAAATGGCAAAAATTGCCCCCAAAATACAAAATTACAGATTTCATCAGAAATTCAATATATATTACTTAGCTCATCTGTAGAAACCTGTATACCAAATTTCAAAGCTATCAGACCAGTTCTTTTTGAGTAACACATTTTTTGACAAAACTTGCCCCAAAATTACAAAATTGCAGATTTTATCATAATTTCAATAAAATGTAATTAAGGTGATCTGTAGGAACCTGTATACCAAATTGCAAAGCTATCAATTGAGTAATTTTGGAAATACACATTTTTTGAGCGAAAATGGCAAAAATTGCCCAAAAATACAAAATTACAGATTTCATCAGAAATTCTATATATATTACTTAGTTCATCTATAGAAACATGTATACCAATTTTAAAGCTATCAAACCAGTACTTTTTGAGAAATATATTTTTTGACCAAAAATGGCAAAAATTGCTTTAAAAATGCAAATTTGCATATTTCTGCACAATTTGAACAAATTGAAACAGATCATCCCTAGGGACTATGTACCAAATATCAAAGCAATCTGACTGGCAGTTTTGAAGAAGAAGATTTTTAAAGATTTTTTTACCAAAAATGACAAAAATTGCCTTAAAAATACAAATATGCAAATTTCACCACAATTTGAACAAATCTGACTGAAGTCACCCTAAGTAAACTGCATATCACATTTCAAAGCAATCGGACAAGCGATTTCAGAGAAGATTTTTTTACCAAAAACACAAAAAAATGCCCCCAAAATACAAATTTCACCACGATTTGCACAAACTCAAGTGAGGTCACCCCAAGTTAACTGCATATAAAATTTCAAAGCAATTGGACTTGCGGTTTCAGAGGAGAAGGCAATTGTTGACGGACGACGACGGATGATGGAAAATCAACCTATTTGATCACTGACAGCGGAGCTAAAAATTGCCTTAAAAATACAAATTTGCACATTTCTACACAAGTTGAACAAATCTGAAATAGGTCATCCCTAGGGACGTATATCCCATATACAAAAGCTGTTTGTCCAGGAGTTTAAAAGGTTTATTACAGATGTTTTGACAGAAAATGACAATAATTGCCTTAAAAAATACAAATTTACTTATTTCATCACAATTTGAACAAATCTAAGTCAGGTCATCCCAGGGGACCTGTATAACAAATATCAAAGCTGTCTGATCAGCGATTATGAAGGTTTTTTACGAAAAAGGGCTATTTTGAGCTAATTTCATATTGTCAACATAATAAAACGGGATACACAAGATTTGTGTTAGATACATTTAATTGTATATACGGCATGATTTGGCGCATTAATATAAAAAGTTGCATACATTAACACCAATCTATCCTGATGAAGTATGTGGCGGTTTATTATTAGGCCACAAGTAAAGTGAGTAAGCGCCATTTACTGCATTGGAATGCAGGAGAGCCATCGTATTTCTCTGTCAGCACTCTAGTCAAAATTACTTCATTGTGTTTTTCAACATTTAAATTTGTAGTATACAAGTGAATTGCATTTTCACATTGATCTGCTTGACCAGCAAATTCATCAGCCTTTTGCTGAAGTAGGTTTATATCTTCTTGTGTATATTGGCCAACTCTGAGATTATTAAGTAATTCTGCAAAATGTTTACCATCTTTCTGTCTGCACAGGCGCAATAGAGAAATAAATATGCAAAAATGATGAAAGGCTTTAGTAGTATTTGTGAAATCGAGCTCAAAGGTCATCGAAGTCATGTGACATTTTGTCAAAAAAATTGTATCCCATAGTTATCCCTATATACCAAAAATCAGACCTCTAGCTCTATTGGCTTGCACAGAATTAGATATGTGCATAATTAATAAGGTACAGGATATGGCACCATACGGTCTCCAATCATAGCAAATGTGAAGGATGTAGCACTTGTGGTTATTGAGTTATGGCCATATATGTATGTTTGGGTTCAAAGGTCAACCAGGTCACATAATATTTTGTCAAAAAAATTGTATCTCATAGTTATCCCTATATACCGAAAATCAGACTTCCAGCTCTATTGACTGGCCCAAAATTAGATACATGCATAATTAATGAGGTACAGGATGCGTCATCATTAGGTGTCCCATCATACCAAATATGAAGAGTGTAGCCCTTGTGATTACTGAGTTATGAAGAAATATCTATATTTGATTTCAAAGGTAATTGAGGTCACGTGACATTTTGTCAAAAAAATTGTATCCCATAGTTATCCCTATATACCAAAAATCAGACCTCCAGCTCTATTAGCTTGCCCAAAATTAGATATGTAAATAATTAATGAGGTACAGGTTGTGGCGTCATAAGGTTTCCCATCATACAAAATATGAAGGGTGTAGCCCTTGTGGTTACTGAGTTATGGACATATATGTATATTTGGGGTCAAAGGTCATCAAGGTCACGTGATATTTTGTCAAAAAAATTGTATCCCATAGTTATCCCTACATACCAACCAGATATGAACTGAAAATGCTCACGTGTTTCATATAGTTATGTGTAATTTGAACCTTTGCCACATGTTTGCAACTTCATTGAAAGTATTATGATCAACATAATGAACAATAATCACCGCCGATTAATTCTCAAAGGTCATGAAGTATACAAATATGTAATTAGCTGAAAAAAAATATTAAAGTTCTTTGACTGCTGTCATTGTATCACCATTTTATATAGCAAGTGTAATTACCGTTGGCCAAGTCCTTCAAGCCATATATGCCGAGCTGTGAAAGCTCATTAGATATGCAAATTGTAAATTAGCTGACATGAAAATGTGAAATGACTTTCGATATTGTTTTAACCAGGTATAATCATCAATGTTGTCATGTTTTGCCAACTTTGATCAAGTAAATCCCAGTATATATCCCTAATAAGCAAAGTTCATTAAATATGTAAATTAGGAATTGACTTAAGTAAAAATGCTTAATGATTGTCAATAATGTTGTATCATGGTATCTGCAATATATGTAGCAAGTTTTGTCAACTTTGGTCAAGTCAATTCAGATATATAATCTCTAATTAGGAAAGTTCATTAAACATGCAAATTAGGAATTGGCTGAAGAGAAAATGCTTAATGACTTTCAATAATATTGTATTACAGTGTCTGAAATGTACATGGCAAGTTACATCAATTTTGATCAAGTCAATTCAGATGAATATCCCTAAGTATGAAAATTCATTTAATATGCAAATTAGGAATTGGCTGAAGTAAAAACGTCTTTTGACTTTCAATAATGTTATATCACAGTATCTTTGATGTATATAGCAAGTTTCATGACTAAAATCAAGTTAAATTGTGTTGCTACGTTATCTCTATATACCAAAAATCAGACCTGTAGCTCTATTGGCTGGCTCAGATTAGATATGCGCATAATTAATGAGGTACAGGATGTGATGTCATAAGGTCTCCCATCATACCAAATATGAAGGGTGTAGCACTTGGGGTTACTTAGTTATGGCCATATATGTATATTTGAGGTCAAAGGTCATTGGGGTCACATGACATTTTGTCAAAAAAATTGTATTGCTAAGTTATCCCTATATACCAAAAATCAGACCTCTAGCTCTATTGGCTGGCTCAAAATTAGATATGTGCATAATTAATGAGGTACAGGATGTGATGTTATAAGGTCTCCCATCATACCAAATATGAAGGGTGTAGCACTTGTGGTTACTTAGTTATGGCCATATATGTATATTTGAAGTCAAAGGTCATCGGGGTCACATGACATTTGTCAAAAAAATTGTATTGCTAAGTTATCCCTATATACCAAAAATCAGACCTCTAGCTCTATTGGCTGGCTCAGAATTAGATATGCACATAATTAATGAGGTACAGGATGTGATGTCATAAGGTCTCCCATCATACCAAATATGAAGGGTGTAGCACTTGTGGTTACTTAGTTATGGCCACATATGTATATTTGAGGTCAAAGGTCATCAAGGTCACATGACATTTTGTAAAAAAATTTGTATTGCTAAGTTATCCCTATATACCAAAAATCAGACCTCTAGCTCTATTGGCTGGCTCAGAATTAGATATGCACATAATTAATGAGGTACAGGATGTGGTGTCATAAGGTCTCCCATCATACCAAATATGAAGGGTGTAGCACTTGGGATTACTTAGTTATGGCCATATATGTATATTTGAGGTCAAAGGTCATTGGGGTCACATGACATTTTGTCAAAAAATTGTATTGCTAAGTTATACCTATATACCAAAAATCAGACCTCTAGCTCTATTGGCTGGCTCAGAATTAGATATGCACATAATTAATAGGTACAGGATGTGATGTCATAAGGTCTCCCATCATACCAAATATGAAGGGTGTAGCACTTGTGGTTACTTAGTTATGGCCATATATGTATTTTTGAGGTCAAAGGTCATCGAGGTCACATGACATTTTGTCAAAAAAATTGTATTGCTAAGTTATCCCTATATACCAAAAATCAGACCTCTAGCTCTATTGGCTGGCTCAGAATTAGACATGTGCATAATTAATGAGGTACAGGATGTGGTGTTATAAGGTCTTCCATCATACCAAATATGAAGGGTGTAGCACTTGTGGTTACTTAGTTATGGCCATATTTACTTTGAGGTCAAAGGTCATCGAGATCACATGACATTTTGTCAAAAAATTTGTATTGCTAAGTTATCCCTATATACCAAAAATCAGACCTCTAGCTCTATTGGCTAGCTCAGAATTAGAAATGCATATAATAAATGAGTTGCGGGAAGATGCCAAGGTCCAAGGTCAAGTGGAATCCCCAAAATTGTGGAGAGCAATTTGGTCCCCTACTGGCCATTGTCCAATAGACGCTGGCTGTCTTGGACTTTAACATACGCCAGAATAAGCCATTGCCATAGCTTAGCTGCATAGGTATAGGGGAGGTCAAAGGTCATAGAAAAATCAGAAAAACAATACTTTAAAATCTTCTTCTCAAAATTGGCAAGACCTGTGACTTTGATATTTGGCATGAAGGAGCAAGGCTATAAGGTCTAACCAGGGTTGGGTTGGTAGCGGGTCGAGTTGTCTAGGGTCGAGTTGGTTAGGGGTCGAGATGTCCAGAAACCATGGTCATCATGCTTCCCATAGACTACCATGTATCACAAAAATTAAAACTGTGATAACTTCATTAATATGCAAGCCACGCCCACCAAAACCTTTTCAGTTCTAGCCATTTGAATTCTGAAGATGTCTACCAAATTTGACTGAAATACGTTCAGCCGTTTTTGAGATAATGGGGATACAGACACACGGACACACAGACACACACACACACACACAGACACACACACAGACAGACAGACATGGCTAAACCATATGCTCACGTGTGTGAACACGTGAGCAAAAAATGCATGCAGAACTATAGCTCTATTATTAAGCCAGAATTAGGTATGTGCATAATTAACACAGGAAGTGGCTGGTCATGTGACATTTTGTCGAAAACTTTGCTCCCATAGTTTTCTCTATGTACCATAAACACATTGAAGTTGATAGCCAGTTAGAGTTAAATCCGATCAAGCTGCAAAACTTAATTAGCCAAGGTATTACGTATCAGCGATTTTTACGACATTAACAGCTGGGCTTGATGTGGTCTTGTTTATATCTTTATCCTCGTCGCGATAAGTTTACACACACCAAACTTCCAATGTATTTAGGTATACCGCTGGTGATGTTGTTGTATTCTTACATATCTGATATCACATTCCCCCCGTGAAGCCGTCGTTTTATGGAGGAAGTGAACGTCGTCATGGGGAGTCTACGAGATAAGCTCAAGGGGTCATTCATTTTGACCCAAGGGGTTGGTAACGGTCTGTGGGTTGGTGAAATAAAATGTGAATGGTACAACTACACTCTCATTTGTCTCACGTGTCATTTATTTAGAATAATATATATTTTAACTGATTTCATTTTCACATGCGGATTTTTGATCAGTGCTAGCCTTCCTCAAAAATGTCCACATAGAATGATTCCCTTCATAAAAATGGTATCCACTGCAATCACTCCAAGCGCGAATATTGACCCGTAATGTTTCACAACGTACACGCGCGCACTCTGTGCACTGACCAAGCGACATGTACCAATTTCAAGTGAAGTACTGCGGGACGAAAATACGCCACACTTATGGTGACGGCATTAAAACGTATTTCTAACTTGTGTGCCTGATTAAGGAAAATATCTCAAGTTTGAAAACGGCTGAATTTCAAATTCAGTATCGGAATGACGAAGGAGACACTATAAAGTTATCCAACAGTGAACTCGATGTCAATGATTTGTATCGTTGCTCAGAAACTTCTGAACGCGGAATACAAGCAGGTAAAATTAGAGGTCGTAGAAGATGTCTCTCATCAAGTACGCGGCAAGAGACTCTCTTCGAAATGACGTGAGTTGGAAGAATATTCGTTCGCTTTATCCCGGCTTTGTCGAAAAGTGTACTTGCAGTGGATCAAGGCTTGTGACCACGTCGATGTATCGAACGACACGGTCAACCTATGTTTTGCTCTGTAACTTGTTCTGCAGGTACCTGCGATATCCTCTTGTAACTATAGTTCAAATCTCGTTTAAAGATGTCGTATATAGTTCTGTGGGCAGGGAAAGGAATCGATGTCACAGATTTCACTATTTAAAAGCTCCGCGCGAACTTCGCTGGCTGTCATCGATTGCTTCCTTGTTTTCAGATACTCGACATACTCGACAACATCTGCGGAGCTTTACACTCAGTGTCAATTTTCCAACAGGGTAGTGAATTTCGCCCAAAGCCGTTTCATAAATGACGAGCACTACGAAATCTTATTATCATACCTTTCGAAACTTTATTGTGTTTATCCTCAAACTGCTAACACCGACAGAAGTGGCATTTAGGGGGTCAAAGTTGCCAAATTTTTGACCCATGTTGAGTGCGTAGTAATCGGACTGCTATCGCAGTAATCTAATCGGACGTCATATTTGGAATATGATTATAGGGGCTAAATACTGATAATTTGAAACTTCGAACCCCGATTTATCAATTTCGATGTGTTTAGAAAACTATATGGAAATATTTCGTGATAATTAGTTACATTTAATCCATGGACGACGCAACTATATTTCGACGTGTATAGCGCTTAGATATCGGACACGGGCTGTCTCTGTGTGTTGCGTTCGACACCTTGTATCGTACGGTATGGCTAACTTCGCCAAGTTTGTAGCGCCCGAAATAGCTTCTACCCAAAAAAAACCCCAAAAAACAAATATCTAAAACGGGACAGCAGCGTCACATGACTTAATATGCTTTCATATGACTTGTAAATCGCTATCAATACGGAGCGAAGTGAATACAACGAACAGCATGTCATTAAATGTCCGAAAACTGAGGTCCGAAAATCACACTGATTGTATTGTGTGGGCGTCCACTTGCTCTAGCCGTTACAGTAAGACCGGTTTTCTGAATCGCCTCAAAATAGTTGCCACTGTTGATGCCGATATATTTTTGTCCTGAGCAACAGATCTTATAGAGTGTCCATTCAGCCAAAGCTGAATTATTTCAGACCGCACTGTCGGCGAACCCTTCGCTTCGACGACATGTTCGGTGGAGATAGTTTTGGCGCAGGACAGACAACGTAGTGGTTGATACCATTTTATTAGGGTTGGGAGGAATGATCGGTTGTAAGTTCACATGTATATTTTTTAAGGTTATAGGCCTACTGGTGATAAAAGACGAAAAGCGAGAGAACAAAAAATAAAGCAGTGACACTCGGTAAATGATACAAACAGTAAGAAAATGAACAAGAGTCATTGATTTAATAAAATTTTTTTTTGTGTCCTCATTCAATAAAGTGGAATATTCCGTGCGGTCTGTACAGCCGCCACTTTTATGGCCAGGCTCAGCTCCCGGTGGAATTCCAGAAGCGTAAACAGCATGTGTAATTCTACCTGATTACTTGGGTGATTACATGGGAATGTAACAACATCACCAGCGGTATACCTAAATACATTGGAAGTTTGGTGTGTGTAAACTTATCGCGACGAGATAATCAGCTACACCTCTCAGTTACACATCACACCAGGGCCACTCCACTGTACCCAGACAGAGAAACATAAACAAATCACTACACTTTGCAATGTCATGTATCTTTCGTTTTAATTCGTGATGAACAAATGAGCTTGAAAGTTCAGGAAGGTTTTGAAATTTTCGCTTGTCCAGTCTCAGTGAATCTAATATTAAACAATTTTGGAATTCCTGACAATTGGACACAATGATAAGTTATCTGTTGCTTACAACGGTCTAATCATTGCAATCCTAGTTCTTACGGATGAATCGAATCATGAAATACTGTAGGGAACATTCTCATCACAGTATACCCTAAAAACAGAACAAAGAGAAAGTACTAGAGCTGTTACAACTTTAAAAATACCTTTAAGCTAAAAATAGAAATAATAGTGAAAAATTTGTCTGAATGGTATAAATGAAATGAGCTACAAGTAATAGAACACATCATAATCATGTTTGCAAGTGTTTCAGTGAAAAGGATGCCTTGTAACAAACTGTCTTTTTTACGTTTTATTAGAATCGTTATGTCGAAAAGGTTCTTGCAGTGCACCATTGAGTCCAATCAGGAACTCCACGAATACATTTACAAATGTATTTGAACATGTAGTTTATATGATGCTGGTCTAGCCGCAATTCCCAAAGCACCTGAACTTTCACGCTCACTTGTTCATCACAAATAAAAAAGAAAGATACATGACATTGCAAAGTGTGGTGATTTGTTCATGTTTCTCTGTCTGACATTCATGGAGTGGCCCTGTGTGTTGTGGTAACTGAGAGCATGTAGCTGATTAAAGATGTAAACAAGACCACATAAAGCCCTGCTGTGTTAATGTTGTAAAAATCGCAGATACACATCTATGGAAGTTAGTTGGCCAAATCTTGACAGAAGGATGTCTTGACAGAAGGAAGTAAGAGTTGACATCGCGAAATCTAGTTTTCAATTCTAGTAGCTCCTCAGTATATAAAACTGAGGAGCTAAAAAAATCAGATAGTTTGTCATAATCATATTTTGCTTCTACTTAGCAAATATCAAGTCTGTAAGTAATATGGTTCTCAAAATATTTGAGTGAACGGACATGCAAGCATACATACATGCATACATACATACAGACTGATGCCCATTCCCATAGCTTCTGTAGTCTACAGTAGCTAGAAGATTTCAGAAATCTAGATTGCGAGTAGAATGCTCTGTGGTAGCACTGATGCAAATATTCATAAAAATTGTTGACATTTTTCCATAGCAACTATTGAGTTTTACCTGCAATTTATTTTTTGAGTGTGTTAATGTCACACTACTAGTAATATGAACAACAGATGGACCAAGAAGTAGATTTCTAATGATGGATAGATGGTCCATGAATATTAAGTGTTTCTGCTGAACTTTAATAGACTGAAAATTATAGTTTGGTTGGGAATCTGCTCCTACATTTTCCAAACTGGTTACACAAAATTTGAGAGTACTGGAAATATGTCTTGGAAACTTTTGTTTAGCTAGGCGGCAATTCTACTCAAACTTTGTGCGACCACTGTACTGTTTATGACAAATGTAATTAATACAACAGCAGATTAAAGAGAGTAACACTACTTAGTACTTTTCAAAAAGATCACAACCTTTTATTGATGTTGTATACAAACTACATGAGAACAAGAATGAAACTGTCACTAAATTTAATTCCAGATTTACAAAAACTGTCATCCACACAAATGAGTACATAACATATTGGCCATAACAAAGAGAAAGATTTGCTACTTGCCTAAAAGTATCAAAAATGCATAAAATGTATGTTTGATTTTATTCAACAAGGTTAACCGGGTGCATGTTCTTCATCAGATATATGCAATAGAGCTACGTAACCTAATCATGTCCAGTTGATATATATATCACTCATATTCTTCATCAGATATATGCAATAGAGCTACGTAACCTAATCATGTCCAGTTGATGTATATCACTCATATTATGATGGTAGGCTTTTTTAATCACTTTACTCAACATTTAGTAGTTTCATTCTTTCATGTCAATTACACCGGTCCCTGTGAAATTTTGATATGTTTGATAGAGAACGAAATCGGCCCAGCTAAAGTGTTGAAGAGATTTCTCATTGATACATTCGTCAATGCCATCTGATGACTTGATAACATCAATGATACTTCTAACAAGATAACAAGTACTTCATCTTTTATGGCTTTATCCTGTTACTTGTACAATTCCACATCAATGGACTCTTCCAACCTAGTAATGCATTCCAATGCAGGGCAAACATCACAGAACGGCTTCGATGAAATCTTGTCAGCTACACATCCAAAGCTAAGATTACTAGGTACCTTGATGGAACTACTTAGTAAAATCCATGTCATTTGCTCTAGGAATAAGTCCACATCATATGAAATAGGGACTACAGTTCACATAAAATGTGTATGTTACAGTTTGAAGTGCAACACATTTGGAAATTGACATATTCATAGTAAATTTCAAAGCTAAAACCCCCTCCCTCTCCCAATGGACAAACTTGTTCTACAAGAAACATCTACAACTATTTCTAACAACAACTGGTGTTTCTGAAGATCTTACGGTTACAGATTGTACAGGCACACTGTTATTCTTTAGCTAATTCTGTGAATATTGTATTTACAGGATGCTCTCGGAAGAAAAAGCAATCACTACCTACGTTTGTATCCATATCAAATCTTCAAACCATTTCTCTCCACTAAAGATTACTGTGTAACTAAGACATACTGGTTTTTGTTACTATTCTGATATTCAAATGAATTCAAACTACTTGGTCACAGTGAAATGGAAATGAACACAGTCATTTCCAGTTTGAAAGGGCAGTGTCAGAAAGAGCTGTAACAGATTCTTGCCAAGAAAACCTTGGCCGTTTCATTCGTGATGGATTTTGGGGTAACTGCTCCTGGATAACAGTGAAGGCAAATCCTTATAAAGAACGCAAAGGATTAATGTTAATGATGGCTCTAGATATGTTGACACTCCACAAACATATCTTTACAGACAAGTATGTCTTAGCCCCATAGAAATCTTGTCCCTAAAATATATCTACCTTAAAGAGATTCATAAGAGGACTAAAGAAAAAATATTTCAGTAATGCGTTTTTGTCAATAGTGAAAATCTGTGAAGATGCTGGTCATGGCTTATATTGTTGAACAGGACTAGCTTAATAAAACTAGTAGTGGGAAAATTGCAATTACAATATCTCATTTTCAAAACTTTTCTTTGGAAGGATAGTAATTGTTATATGTTGTTCTTCATACACAAACAATCACCTAGTTGTATTATCCATTCATCCCTACAAAACATTAAATTTAAAGTCTGGTGCACTGCACATGTATGTAGCATTTAACACCTACACATCGATTTTGTGGAGATATAGAAGCACTCCACAGAAGTTTAAATTGTCGCAATAATTACACCCTTACTTAACTTTAACAATCAAAAGATATTTTTCCTTTTACAAAACAAATTCTCACAAAGTACGAGCCACAGAAAACAGCTTGCTCGATTCACGTAACTGATGAAAGATTCTTTTGAAGTTCAGGAAAGTAAAAACTCAGTCAAAGAAACTATCAACAAAATACTATTTTCAATGAAATAATTCTTAAATCATTAAGATTTCTGAGTATTTCCTGCCTTGAAAATCTGCAGTGGTTTATGTCATAGTGACAAAAAAGGGGGAAACAATTTGAAGCAAAGAACAGACAAAAATCCTAACATCTAATCCCATATTGACAATCTGATGGCTGTTATGAATAAGTTACATCGTTTCTAGTGGTTGGAAACTTTTACTGAGAAAAAATAATTTTCCTGTAGTTTGTATCAGTTATGAAACTGACTTTAAACTCATTATCAGAAACAAGAATTTCTATTCAGTTGTCATTGACAAGTAAAAAAAATCAATACAACATCTTCAGAGGAAAAAAAACAGAACTCTTAAAATTGCCAATATTTGCAATTCAGGGTTGTTCTGTGTGTTCCTTGAAATATTTTAACATTACTATCAATAACATACTCCCCGTATTAAGATTCAAAAAATGTCAAAATTCTAGACAAGTCTCTAAAAGTCATGACTAAGACATGTGCAACAAGCAAAAAGCTCATATACAGATAAGAAAAAACTTTACTTCTCAGCCAATTATGCTCAATATTTTTAAAAATTCATGCAACCACCAGCTACTGTTTGAATATCAGATAAAATTGAACACTACATAATCTGTTGGTTTATAGGTTCCTTGATTTGTTACATGAGTGCATTTCTCATGGTTTATAAATACAAACATAGTATAGCCTTCAACCTCTTAGCTTTGACTCCAGGGTAAAAACACCATTAACCATTTCAGAAGTCACTGCTGTGGTGTTTGTGCTCTCCCATACTAAGAAGACATGTCTTTTGGACTATACAAATTCAAAGAAAATACCCTGCTGGTCAGCTGATGCCAAATATTGTAAATAGTGAAATAAGAAAACGTGAGCTCTGATAGGATTTGACTTATACAACTTGGTAATCATCTAGAAGTGCATAAACATTTTTTTATTACCAAATGAAATATGCTGATTTCTTACAGAGAAAAAAAGAGGAAGTAGACTTGATTAAGAGAAACAAATCACTCTGTCTACAATGCTGCTGCTGTTTCTCCTGTTTTCGTGACAAATATCTATTTCCTTTCTTTTACATTTTCTACAAAAGTACTGTTGTAAACTAAAGCTTGTGTTGACATCTGATTCATTTTGTGTAACTCCACTCTGCCGGGTTTGGCAGTTGTGATTGTATCACATAAGATTTTGATTGTGAGCAGAGATCAGCATATTCATGATAAATCAACTAAAAAACTAGAAACAAAATATATCCACAAACCCTGCCTCTTCCATCCCAGCTCTAAATCATATATTCCTATGTGATAATCTGGAATCTATAACTTTAAGATTCTAGTGTTGACATTCCTTTGATATCATAGGGTATTCAGTGATCCATCTAGAGTGATGACATACAGTGCATGAAGTCATTCTGCTAGGTAAGGCACACATCAACACACTGTTATACGGTGGAATGGAAATACATTAACAAAACCTGAGAGAATAGCTGTTTTCAAATCAACAACCGTTGCTTGAAAATAGTCCTGCTATAAAACACCATCAAAGCGAAAATTATTACTGTCAACTGTTTTATGCTAGTTTGCAAAAATGCTGTCTGGGTAAAACAACACAGCTGAATCAGATACAGATGAAACTGAGTTTGATTCCAAGTTGCCAGTCCTAACATTTAGTTATTTTGATCTTTTTCAGTGTCAATTAACATCGTGTCTGGAACTTAACTTGCATTAGGAGATATTGATTCATTGAACAAAATACAGACTTGCTAGAAATGAACAAATTAGTAATTCCTTTCAGAGTGCAGAATGTTATAAAACTTTTGACGGTTACCATCCGTGTTTTACATCAGTCTATGTGTCTGTGTTAACTTAAAACTGAGAAAGAATACAAAAACAGTTTACTAAACTTAAATTTCATCTTCACTAACTTGGCAGATGTTGCGTTAATATTTCTGAGAAACTATGGTCAGTGAAACAACAGTATAAACAAAAGAAAGACTCAAAGCAAACTATACTGAAGTTTTGGTTGGGATGGAAGAGACAAGAGTTAAGGATGGCAGTTGTAACGCGTAAATAGAATGTAGTGCTGAAAAGATGAAATTGAGATCTAACATGACCTTTGCCCATGTTGATCAGTTATAATAGGTACTGAAAATCAGAGGTGAAACTACAGATTTTTCACTCAAAAGAACACATTTATCAAAAGCTCTAGCTCTTACACAAATGGAGAACAATGCATTTATGAAACAATTGTGTATAGAATACAACAGCACTATGATCTGTGGGTCGGATGTAATCCAAGCTCAATGCTGCATCATGGACTTGCAAATGTTAATAGCATAATAATAGGGCAAAGGTCATGTAAAGGAGTAGCCATCTTGAGTCCTGTATCTATTGGTAGAAGGTATGAAGCTGGTAGGTTTTCCATATATGGTCATCTGCTTTCAGTCCCCCTATGTTATCACCACACTGTAACTTACGAAACCAAGCAGATATTTTAACAGATACTGACAACTAACAAAAACAAGAATTTAGATTGCTCAGAGTCACTCAGACATTGACTGGTGGTGGATCTGAAAAAGAGAAGACAATAAAGGTAATGAAAATTTGGGTTGTACAGTTAATCAAATTTGGACAAACACATCTCATCCAACGTCATTTCCCTTACATGTAGACTGCAGTTCATAAGAAATGTGGGCCATCAGAAATAGCATGATCCAACATCCTTTTAGAACCAAGTCATAGATAGTTGTTGCCAAGGTATAGGTAAGAACTAAGAATCCATAATGTTGATGCACAAACATGGTTGAAATACTACCTTATTCATAGTTGTGACAATTTGACTGAGAAAACAGCTAAAATCATAAACAGGATAGTTCTGTATCAGCAGAAGAAACAACAAGTTTGCAACCACTTATCTAGTTGACTACCTGATTGACAATGCATATCTCATGCTTTAGGATGAGATTTAAGGATTCACATTGTTAGCAGTTGCTAGTACAAATGATACCAGTTGCATGTGAAAATTTGTCCTCCAATTTTTTATGTTTCTTTCTTAAAACGTCATCTTTATTGTCCCACAATGCAACTTTGAAGGTTAACAGCATAAAAAATGTGACACTGCTTATTATTTGTTCAATATGTCTCCGCATATTGTACACAAGTCATCTTCCACTTGACTAATAATAAAGCTGCATTTCAGTAGCTGCCCAGCAAGCAACTTAGTGGCAAATAGATGACCGAAAACTGACTACGGCAAAGGCTTACCAGTTTTTGTTGCTTCTTTCTTACACCCTTTGAACGTACGAATACCTTTGCCAGCCCTTACACACTATTTCATGACCGACAATACCACTATACACCTAGTCACGTCACTTTGGTGGCTGCGGTGGGTAGATGCTGAATAATCTTTTTAACTTCCTACACTCATTTGAAATTGTATGACTTCACACTATCTACCTCTTACAAATTTTTGTCACTCTCCACTCTATTACATATTAGTATGCATTGTCTGTACCGACAGTTGTACAACTATGTGAATCCTTAAATGGCAGCTTAACCAAATTTAAAGTCTATTTTCCCCAGTGCCTAGGAACATTTTTGCAAAGTACATGATTGGGAATGACCAAACTTAGGCAGGAAGAGGGAGGGCGGTGCAAAGATATAAAGAACATATGAAAGAAGCATTGATCTAATGGATGAGAATACAACATGACACAAAGAATAGATATGTAGCAAGTAACGTACAAACCTGCATATGATGATAAAAAGGGTATTTGAAGAGGATTGGTACAATGGGAAAAGTGAAACAGTGGTGCATTCACCTTACCGTGAAAGAAGTAAAATACAGGCAAACTATATCAGGGATGCTGTAAGGAAGATTGAAAACTGACAACAACGTCTGACTAAAGTTTAGAACGTAAAAACTTATTTGTTGCCAGAAAAAGCCCACTACACCATGGAAACAGCAACTTTGAAATTAAATTTCATTATTGTAATATGTCTGTTCTGCTCTCAGGTCTATCTACTTTATCATTGGTATGGAATAACAAATTTAGAAAGAAAACTTGTTGGTTTGAGTGATTGTAATGGTGTGTCAAAAAAATGAAAGTCAAATCTTTGAATAGGAAAATCTGCATATGCATGTATATTAACAAAAACCATATTGTATACAATCCTTGTTGATGTTGTTGTTTAGGCAGCTATGGTCAAATTTTCATGAAATTTAACAGCATTTTTATATGTAATCATTAAACAAGAGAAATAGGGGTGTACCACTGTGAAGAATAAACAAGAAATATGAATGTTAATAATAAATAGACACCTATGTGGATGAAAAGGGTACAGGATAACATGTACATGTATGTCTGATATAAAAAATAAAATGGTTTTCAGTGAAATTTCAATGATGCAACACAAAGCAAACGTAACAATGTCTGCTGTTGCCAAACTTTGAAAGAAGCAATGGTGATTGGTTGTAATGAGTGAAAGCTATTGTGGTTGCGACAGAGAGTTGTCATTTAAATGTCATTACAAGAAGCAGACCATTTCTGAGATGTTTTGTTTTATCCAAAATGACAAGTACATGGTGTGATGCAAATTGTCAATATTAAATAAAGCTTTTCATAAACACTTCTGTCAATTGGAATTGACAAAGATTTTATCACGTGATGATATCTGCTTTTACAGAGCTACAGACAAAAAGTATCTTGTTGAATCACATATAGAGATATATACGTTTGCACCATCATCATATATGCTGCCCAATTCAATGGATATACATGTATCACCAATAGTGCATCACTGGGTATATCAACAAAACAGAAGTGGTCTGTTTCTGCCATTCTTATGCAGTGACATGCTTGCAGCTTCAGCTTAACATTGGCAAAAGTTGGAGAATGTAGAATGGAATAAATTTTGGGATGACTGTCATAAAATGTATGTGATTTTGGATTGCAGGGATGAGAGGAGTATCATAATGCAGAGTAGAGTTTTTGTAGTGATGGATTGAACAATTAACATTTACAAAGCAAAGGCAGCATTACCGGGGAGCAAAGATGACATGCAGGGAGCATTACAAGTAACATGTACTATCTGAGACTGAAAATAAAGACAATCAATGATGGAGGGAAAATTGTGCTTGGAAGTTTGGGGATTGGGAGGTCGAAAAGGGAAGCCAGAGACATGGCAAGATATTGATGAAGTTGGAGCAATTCTTTATAAACACAACTGATATTGAATTTATGAATGCACCACATACTGCAGCAGTTCATCTTGTCATTGCAAACCAACAACTGGGATACTGACATGCATGTGTAAGCAGGGATGGTTGCATAGTTATTGTTTTAAGTTTATTGTACATTTCTGTCACTGAATAGTTGCTATTATTTCATAGGTGGCAACAACCCTACGCGGCATAAATGCAAGCAATGGTTGACACTCTGCAGCAGCACGGTGACAAGGTGAGCAATCAGAACATATGATACTTTAGGTAAATTCTTGGAAGAGCAAAGCATTCTACTAGTACAAGCAATCTCAGTTTGTATAAGCTTAATCAGTCTTGGATCAAGATATTCTGCAGGCTAAGGCTGTCTACACTCTATGGCCACTATAGAGTTTCATAAGGTTGGTGCATGTTGCAGTGTACAATATTAGGCAACTTATCAAACAGGAATTTAGCAAACAAGTCTGCAGGATCATGTATACAGCTATCCACAGCACAAGGCAATCTACAGACAGGAAATGGCGAACTGCAGTCTACAGGATTATGCAATCTCATGTACAAAATCTGGCAAACTACAGGATTGTGCATACAGCTATCTACAGTATCAGATAATGTCATCAGTAGGAAATGGTGAACAACATTCTACAGGATCATGCAATCTTACAGACAGAAACTAGCAAACTACAGGATCATGCATACAACCATGTACAGAATCAGGCAATCTTACAGACAGAAATAGGCAAACTACAGGCTACACCACAATGCATACATTTATCTACAGTCTGTCAATCTCACAAACTACAGGATCAGGCATACTTTAGTAATCATACTTTTAAAGCAAAAACATGTCATTCAGAAACATTAATAGCATCTACATGGTGTAGCAAACACATGCATTTTCATAGACAGGTATTATTCTACACAGATAGCTGTGGATTACAATGATTAACAGTTTGTATCAAGGCATGCAGATTAATTAAAGGGTCAGATAGATTCTCAGAACATACATGTTGACTTCAACAGCCATGGTGATCATTGAAAAAAATGTGTGGCTATTTTCTGAAAATTGTCAAGTGGTTCCTGACATAAATATAGACTGTCATTCTTGGTAGTGATCATCACTTTAGGAATTATTGTTGATATAAGCCAATGGTGATTCAATGGTAGAAAATTGGCCGTAATTTGACTAATTTCAGAGAATCCATTGATATAAGACAGTACCAGTACACAAACAACATTACAGCAAAATACAGCAACAAAACTGACAATACCCATAAACATACAAAGCCCAAGTGTATCAATGGCTTTTATCAAACTTCATTTAGAATTCCACTCACGGGCAGCTGTATGGTTCACCAGTTAATTTTCTGCAGTATGGTTCCATCATGCAGTTATACATATGTCACCACACAGCCATTGTGTCATGCAATTATCAAACATTGATATCATGCTGCCATGCAATCAAAATTATCTTGTTGTTGTTGTTGCAGTTTGGCAAGTTCTCAGTCATTGTTTGATATAATACAATATTTTTAGCAAAATTTGACCAATTTCTTAAATTTTCTTCCTGCACTGACAGATACGAAAGCATTCAAAATCATTTCCCTTTTAGAACTAATGGACTTCCATGGCCATTTTCTGTGGGCAAATGTTTGGATGGGTAATGCCTAATTTGGTCGTAAAAGGATATATTCAGTTTTTACATGCAAGATTAGGTCAATAAGATAGGATTTCACATGCAGCTACAGCATTCAACTTTACACAGTAAGAATCAGACTAGGCTGTCAATATGATTTGGATGGTGTCTGCTGACTAAAAGAACAAATATGACAAACAAACTGAATATTCAGTTACGTTTGTAGGAAATTTCTTTTCAGCATTGATGACTTGAATTGATTTGAACATCGGCAGTATATGTACTATGGTCGACTGAAACCTTGAAACAATGGATGTGGACCAATGTCTAGAAGCAATAGGGTAAAGTCACCATCCAAACCAACAGCGGTTATGCAAGATTCCTATACATTAGGTGCATTCTAGTACTAGCACCACCACACCACCACCACCACCACCACCACCAAAACCACACTGCCTTTCAGAAGGAATCAACTCTCAAATAAGGACATACATATACATGTACAAAACACTGATTTACCCTTCTTGTTTTTTGAGGTCTTTTCTTTATTGTCAAGTTTCTTTGCGCCGTTCCTCTTTCTCATGAAGAAAATGACAAGAACTACGACACCTACGGCAATGATAAGGAGTGCAATCACAATTCCTGCAACACAGCCGGATGTGCATCCTCCTTTACTGGCGTCCTTCTTTGGCTCAGGATCTGATCACACATGTAGAGAAATGGATAAAAAGGACAAAAAAGGATACGGTGTAAGTACCAAAGTGTGGTTGTTTAGGTCACCTACTTGACCAGTTGTACTGAATAAAGGTGTCTGGGTTTGGGTAGGATATCATTATTTCTTTCTTTATATACAGCTATAATTTGATAATTCCATTTGATCTAAATGACTGTATAAAACTTTTATTTGAACATGTGTTTGAGTATTGACAATCAAAATAAGCTTCACAGAGATACTTTTTCGTTCCTTGCAAGTGTTTGGGAAGTTGGAAAAATTTGAACATTAGCCAGATGACTCTAATAATATTCACATCAATTGGAAAGTTTAATTCAATTTCTGACTATTAGAAGGATCTGATATTTCTGACATTATTTTGAAATAAATAAATTTGACAAGTCCCATGTTAAAGTGAATTAACTTTGCAGTTGTTTTTAATTTCGGTTTTTGATCATATAATAAATGACAAATTGGTTCATGCATGGGAGACATAGGAGAAATGAAATCAAAGATTTCCATAATTTTTTTCAGTTTTATTCAATGTTTTCTGTACAACATATACAGAAAATTATGAACAGAAAGGTACTATTTCATGTCTGCAGGAATGTCATGAGACAAATGTCTTGATGGAAATTCTGTGAAATTCTTGATGGAAATTCTGTGGCTTTAAGATTTCTCACATATCATGACAATTACAAGAAATACATGAAATCATTCAGACAATGATACAAAACTATTATGCTTTTGTCTAACTAAATGAAATGTAAGAATACTGACAACAGGAAAACAGCTCTGAACACTGCACAAACTTTCCACCATGGCATTTGACTTTCTGACCATATTACTTTGAAGATTCAGGACATCCAACATCACCAATCATTACCTTTATTAAATTATTGGACATGTTAACACCACAGTATATGAGATTTGTAGGATATGTGACATGTACGAACACACAACAAAAAGACAGTGAAACAAGTTTCCCAGAGTCCTTCAGTTCTTAATATCATTTAATTAGATCAGCAGTTTTTTTATTAGTAATGTGCCATGGTCTGGCAATGATAAAGCATTCATTCTAATAGTCAGTAGACCATTAATGGAGACTACAGTTAGAGGCAACGTCAGACCATGCATCGGAGTTTAGGTTTGTGTGGTGTCTGAGAGACAACAATGGTTGACCATGAATGACCATGAATGGCCATGGTTGTGCATAGTATGTGTGTGAGTACGTCATGCCAGTAAATTGGCAGGGACACTGTGAGGGATTGCACAGCAGCGTATCGATACACTGAGAATAAACAGAGGGATTCTACACAAGAATGCGTTTTCTGGCACACGTGAGATAACTCATGCGGGATATTCATGCAGTCACCTTGTGCAGGACAAAGTTGAGGGACACCATTCTGTGGTCATGCAAATGACTTTTGGTGGTTAAGATTTTTAAAAATGCTTTTATTGGCCGCACTGGACAGCCTATTGTTGCTTTCTGTGCCTCACTGCTTTTTTTAAAAAAAAAACATGCGGAGGTCCAAGTCGGCTTTCTGGAAGTTAGTACCCATCACCGCAATGGTGTGCTGTGTTTAGCCATTTTGTGTGATGTATTGAAATGACACCTTGAATGGACAAGACACTGTGTGCATGTATTCAAAGAAAAGTGTTTAACATGCATCCAATGTAGAAAACATTGCCTTGCAGTTCTATACTACTTTTATGTGCTCCATTTTATCCCTGATTAAATGACTAAAAAGAAAAGTACAGCCGTTCTTGTTCTCTTACTGGTGATTCAAACACAAGAAAGTTAGTTGAAATATTAAAATTTATGAGATTTTGAGAAGAAAAAATATAAAAGTACAAATTTGGCTGAAGAAAATTGTTAGTGCAGGTGGAATAAAAGACAGCAAAGAGTTGTAAAGATTGTGCAGTAAAGATCAGTCCAAGTCATTTATCATTGTTGCTTTCATTCCAGGTCCTTGCCAAGAGAAACACACCTCTACCTTAAAAGAAAATGCAATTTTGAAAAAAGCAAGAAGAGCTTTAATCTTGGAAACATTTAAACAACTGTATTTACAGAAAAAATTCCTATAGAAGAAGCAAGGCTTATGATACCTTATTAGGAATGCTTTCATGGAACAATCACTCAGTCCAGGCAAGAAGCCATCTTTACAAAGCATTATGGGAAATATTGGGGTCATGAGGTCATTGATGCCAAAAGAGCGAAATTTTGCTTATACAACTTAGGGGCATGGTATATGGATGCCCATATTTTGCAGCATTATACTTATTATGAACGATAACTTCTGTGTGCCATAGCAATGATGCTGAAAGATTAAAAGACAACCTGTTTTCTTATGAAATAAAAATGTTCTGTAAACATATTCCCAGTGCTTTTGGCAGCAATGACATTATGAATCCTACATATCCCATTATTCAATGCGAACCATGGCTCCATGTTTGGATGTGGTGATTGAGGTATTGGAGATAACAACATGGGTTAAGTGCAATGGATTATGTTACTTCTTTAAAAGGTGATACTTAATGTTTTTAGCTCAGGAAAAAAGTGATAACCTATGAAAAGTTGTGACACCACTTCAACGTTTTACAAAACAAATAACACACAACTTTTGCTGTTGCTAGTGTTTCTTGATTTACCTTTGGATGGCATCTTAGTACTTAATGGTTCTTTGGACACTTCTATAAAATTAGTTTCGATAAAACGGGAGAAAAAATATATATAAGGATAATATGGGTGGAATTATGATCTGGGCTGCCTTAATCCTTTCACTGGCATTACCAGATGCAAAGATCCAATGATGTTGTTGACGGCATGCACAACCAGTTCTGGATCAGGGACTGCTTGTGAAAGGCTTAAGAGGAGCAGTGTAAAGATAAACAATCAATCCTGTGATGTCATTGGATAATCAATATTGTTGTCAGGGTTACATCGTCACTGTTATGAAGATTGGATTTTCAACCTATAAGCATTTAAAGTCATGGAAATTTTTTTGTGTATATAATTATCCTGAAAGATTGGTTCAGGACAATGTGCAGATGTTGTTCTTGATTGGAAAAGTCTGTGCAATTTTGACTTATTTCAAACAGCAAGCCATCTTTTGCACACTGACCACTGTTGACTTGTTATGAAATGTAACCATACTGCCTTCCCTTCATAACCTTTGATAAACCTTAGATACCCTGATGATACTGCTTGACTATCCAGTGGACAACACTGCATTTGAATTCACTGCTGAGACAGAAAGGAATTCTTTCAACACAGACAGTTGACTGTCCATGATTTTCCCAATCTTCCACACAAAAACTCTCCTTTGACAGGGGCCAAACTCAAGTGTATTTTGCCATAATACTCAGGTAGGTTGTACACGTACACGAACCAAGAATCGACCAACATTTCCTTTTTTGATACTTTTTTTCTGGTCTTTTCTCCAAATGCAAAAAGTGGCGGCAAAGCAGGAGAGAGAGAAGGGTTGGGAAGCAAGTGGGATAGCTTGCCCTGTGTCTTCAGCAGCTTAGCAGAGTTAGAAATGAATTCTGAAAAGCCCATGATAGTGATGAAAGTTTCAAAGTTTGGTACAGGGATGACTGACAGAAAGATGACAGAAAGATGATTTTAGGAAGAAGAGGTCTCATATATCTTGATTAACTGTAAAAAACTCAGGTAGTCTAGACTTTAATCATCTATGGAACTCATGTTTGGTGTTTGAGAACACAAGAGGACAAATCTATAGTCCAGTTTTTGAAGAAGTAAAACAAGTCTATGTTGGTAATATCATTTGTCTGGATTTAAAGTATGAAAAGGATGTTTTATATGATCAACGGCTGCAAATGATAGTTTGAAATCTCTCACAGCAAATTGCATTCCTTAAAAAAGTTTTAGGGGACTACTGTCAAGGAAAGTATAAACGGATGCAATAGACATGTGGTTTCTTGAAGTTTGATGATTGTCTTTGACACTTATTCTTCCACAAACCATCTTTATGGAAAAGACAGAGAAATGGCACATATTATGCCTGTTATAACCTCTTCCCATCAACTACACCTCCACCAAAGAGACGGAAAAATAGAATGCAGAGGAATATCTATAATAATTGGAGATAGCTGGCATAACACACTTATGAAAATATGGTCTACATGGAAAGCCCAATGCCTCAGAAATTGATCGATCAAAATTAGATTACTGCAGAGAATATTTCATTTACAATCATTTTCATTAGCATATGTGCAATTAATGAATTTGAACTTACAGTATTTCCATATTAATGAGGATAATTTAAAAAAAAAAGCAAGGTTTTGGATCACCATTTAAAAAATTGAAGGCTTACTAAAAATTGCAAACGTGAAGGAATCGTTTGTGTTTTACTGTCATTCTGTGTGTTATGTCAACTAAAAGACATCCAAGTTCATTACAACTACGCATAATGCAGGGAAGCAATGATGGCTCTATTTCCATTAAAACTACGCATGATGCCCAGGAGCAATAGCTTGAACTTTGATAAAACTACGCCTTATGCAGGCAAGCAATGACAACAATAATATACAACTGCAACTCTGAAACACTTTGGGCTGGAACTACATGACAACTGGGGCAGCCAACAACTTTGCTTGAATCATGCGATGCCTACAGTACAGACACCGAACAAAACTTGGGTTCACAAACCACAGGGATGCTCATTGTAAACAAGGTATATTAGGAAGGTCTCTCGGTGTTCTTACGATGAAATGGCAGGCAAACGTTTTTGTGTGATTTTATTCTGGCACCAGATGAGAAAACGGAAGTAAGCACATTGTTATTTGTTCATTCTTGTTCATTCTTGCCTTTTTGAAAGATGGAATTCAGATCATAGAGGACTACTTTGCAGTCACTCAGATGGAATAAGACCAAGATCTTTTTTCTTTGTCACTTCTACATACAGTTGTCAAATTTATGTCTCTGTGTTCTCTGAGAGAATTGTTTCTGGGCACAAGATGATGAAGAAATACTTTCATGAACACAAAACAATGGACAACGATGGATACAAACCATTTAAATTGCCGGTGACATTCATTTATTGGATGGAAAGAAAATCTATCTCAAAAGGACATAACAAGGTTGAACAAAATGGGCATGGAAAAACTTCATCTGGGCAGGGTAACGTACACAGGGCAACATCATATTACCAATGTCATACTGCACACAAAGTATTGCTGACAATTTCTGACATTTATTTTCAGCAATAACTGTACATACTGTACACATGCAAAGTACTTATCTTTCTACACATGCACATCCATCAATTATGCTAGCAATACACAGTATTCCTCCCCTCTAGCACTCTTAACTCTATGGCCCCTCTACAATTTTCATGACATTGACATGGTTTCTTTCAATATGTTCTTTCCGACAGTACTGGGCATTACTGTTTTGATTGGATAGGGTAAAAGAGGAGGGGGAGGGGAGGGATATCTTGTATGCAACAAGACCATAGTATGGGGGATGCAAAAAAGGCATGATGAAATGAAATGACAACAGCTGACGGCAAAACAAAACACTTGTAGAATGCTTTGTTATTGGCGTACACATACAGACTGAGAATTGGCACACAGAGTTATGATTAATATCAGTCCCAGACCTTTGGTTGAATCCACTGGTTTAGTTGTCCCCTTTGGTGCTTCTGTAAGTTTGCCTTCTTCTTTGCCTGTCAAATCAACATGCATTTGAGACAAAAAGGCTTAAAAGACACAGTTTCCGGATACTGAGAAACAGTTTCCATCTCAGAACCAGGTACAAATGTTACATAAACACATGGTTTAGTTCCTCCATCATGAAATAGGGCAGATGATGTGATTGTTTAATGTGTCAGCTTGACCCTTCACTGCTTAATCCAAGATGGCTACCGTGGTCCAACAGTACCACTCTGCAAACCATCAGCAGCCATGTTGGTGCACCATGAGGTTAATATTCACATGCCAGCACATTAGTTTTTCCTTTCCCAGTGAGTAGAATTATTTTTAAGTCACCCTGACTGGAAACACCATAAAATGTCTTGTGATGGTTATACATCATGCACACAATGAAAGTGTTTCACTTGTGAACTTTTGGTAAAAATATTAACTGGCGCTTTGGAAACTGTTCAACAAAATTCAAAAAAAAACATCCAAAACAACAGAGGCTCATAGGTTGATATACAGTTACTCATATACATAAATAAAACACATGTTGAACTTATTGTAAACAAAGTGCACGCTATATTATGTACATGTGATATGTGGTTGATATCATGATCATGCACAGGTGATGATCATGCACACACGGTGTGATGATCATGCACACACGGTGTTATGATCATGCACACACGGTGTGATGATCATGCACACACGGTGTGATGATCATGCACACACGGTGTTATGATCATGCACACACGGCGTGATGATCATGCACACATCATGTGAAGATGACTGACATACCATATGATGCCATTTGCTGATCATTCACGTATCACATGATGATCATGTTCATATCATTCACATATCACATGGGATGACACTGATGTACATCATTAACATATGCAGATCACTATAGAGACAGCTCTACATGACTGTGCTCACAGAGGTGTTTGCTGGACAAAGACTTTAAGTGTTATGGGTAAAGAACTTCTACTATCCATAGTCCTGTACACCTGAGAGTTACATTATTTTCAAACATGAAAGTGAAAAAAACTGTTTAACCATGAATATATCTACGTTTCTATGCACATTTTAGGTCAAAGTATATTTTCCTATGAACCTCGTTGTAGTTACATCAGTATTGTTCCTGCCCAGGAAAGTTTGAGTAATCATATGATGACAGTCACAGAGCATGTAAATATTTTTTTTCAAATGTTTATGTTAGTGATGATGATCATGACAACATTTAATAGTTTATGAAAAGATATCACCTAAAATGAATAGTCTAGATGAAACCGTGTTCATCCTGAATGTGACAATTCATGATTACATGATGATGACATTCATATTAATCACAGCCCAGGAAGGTTTTCACTGCCATGCTGTTACTGTACAAATATCACGGCAACAAACTGGTAGGAAATTAAGCAAGATGATTTCATTCAACTATCAAGGCAAATTACAAATACTTTGTATCAGAAGTTGCCAGAATATTAGCACTGCAATGCTCTTACATCATTATGTAATTACATGGTATGGTCAGTGGGATACAGCCACACATAGTTACAACTTAGATCTTACATTGTCATTCAGAGCCCAGCAATCTCATAATGGAAAATGACAATTGAAGGTGGAATTAAACTTCATTTAAGACACAGAATTTTGTTCAAACAATTAATGGGAGAAACCAGGTTTGAGAAGTCACAAACTAACTTGACTTGCAAAGTTAACGGTGTGTAGTCGCTAAAGAGACATCTACAACGTGTTAGCAGTGACCATGTCAATTTGCTGTGTAAAGAACGCTGACAAATAACAAGGTAGTTTGTAACCCTTTTAATCGATACGCAATTCCACGAGATAAGTTAGATATCTTTGGTATGGTGGATTATTTTGGAAGGCAAAAATAACAAGCATGTGTGGCTTTCCTTCACTGCATACCTCAAGAGTTGTCCTAACTTCAGCCAATAAGTGCACTTATAGCTATATTATCTGTTGGAATTTGGCATTCCTTGAGAAGTCTTTTTGGATGCGATTAGCTTTCTTCTGTGTGTGGCAAGAGTGCCACAAGATGAGCTTTGAAGACTGCACTGCATTGACAAACAAACATCACTGTGGTATTGGCAAAGGTGTTACGGCAGGCATCAGACACTTAAAGCAACTTCATGGGCTGTTTTGTTTATGATTTCATCTCACACTTTCCATTGTCAGGAACAATACTCCATTGTGTGGGTACAAAATTCTTCCCAATGGTGTCCACTGTACTGAGTTGTTTCAGAGCAGTGGGTAAAGTCATTCTGTGAGTACGCAACACTAATAGCAGCTGTGATTAGACGCAGTTAGCGTGGCATACTTCTCATGTAACCTCTCCCAATGGTTCCGCAGCTCAAAACATGATGATGATGGTGATGATGAAATGGCAACACTTATGCAACTGTGGAAATTATGCGACCATACTTGGCATGACTAGAGGGAAATCGAATCAGTCTTACCTTATTTCTGACAGTTAAACCCCAAACATTGCTTTGTTTGACAGCAATACACATTTCGGCAACTTTCCAAAGAGTATTTGCTTTTCATTTTGACTTCACAGGTGTAAACACTCACGGTTTAAATCCTGTAAACTTTCTACAACATGCAGCAGATTTGATTCCAACATAAATTGGACTGACTTACGCTACATGTTAGGATTATCAAAGTGTCTGTCGCAGCAGTATGAATTCTTTGCATTGGAAAATAAAGTTTCTTTTCATAGCAGAAGTTCCTCAGATTGACTTAGGGTGTTTTATGTCTCATTTTCAACATTTGCCTGAAGATATTGTACTGCATTTGTTACATGACTGGAGGGGGGGGGGGGGGGGGGGGGGGTGGGGGGGGGAGGAAGAGGAGAGAATGAATGGTCAAACAGGAATGCATCTTTTGTGACAGGAAATAAGGTTATTACCGATGATGTAGGTTACAAGTATAAAACTGCATAGATAGAAGAAGAAATTTTGATAAAATAGACAGGGGTATATCTTAATTGACATGCCAAAAACAGATATTAGCAATCAAAGAGATTTGAAATTCTCTGTGAAGTGACATGCTAGTCCAGACTTAAGTAGTTTGGTTGTTGTAAAAGCACATTTTTCTGATGGTCATGTGAATAGGGGAGATAATGAGAGGGTGTGGAAATTTTGGATATTCTAAGGTAATTGTTTTTAGATGTTCATAAATATCGGAATAGAATTTGGAATGAGATTTCCATGATACATGTTTTGTAGATGGATAACATGCAATGCGTATGTATGTATGTTTTACAGTTGGCGAATTTGATGAGAACTTTTTTGACACTGTGCAATTATTTGGTGAGTGGCAAATTAATGAAGAAATACAGATGGAAGCTGATCTGGGTGAAAATTTAAATTGAAAATGGAAGACAGTTTACAGTGTGAGACGCTTACAGATCTTGGTTCTGAATACAAGATATATCATTGGTAGGTACAAGTGTTAGTTGTGTAGTGGCAGGCTAACATCATCTGTTGAGACAATCAAATATTTCTGAATTTCACTTCAGGAAGAAACCACCCTTCGTGTGGACCATTGCAGAATTGTCCTGTTTCTATTTCCCAGCAAAAACACTAAAGTAATGATCGTTAATATTCCAACAGGTGCACAAGTGTTGACCTGTTATTTCACAATGGACAAATCATACCCTTAGTAGTACGAGCTGCAGTGGTAGCAGAGCCAGTAGTTCTCGGCATTTGAGTTGTTATCACGCCTGTCAAGAGGATTTAAGTTAAAACAGAGAAAGAAAAAATACAAACATACAATCCTTACACTATATAACAATAAGATATTATGATAAACTGTAACGATGTCCTTACTGTCAAATGTTATTATTGAGTGATATTTTTCCTTCTTATTTTTTTTTCCTTTGCATCTCTCCATTTAGATGGCAATTCAAAACACTGTTAGGTTTTGATGTTAATATTTAGTGATGTACTGGCACTATTGCTGTACAGGAAAATACTGATTTTCTGTATCATGTTTTGAATTTGAGTGGTCACAATAGTGTCTCCATTGATTATTCATACCAGGTAAAGAAATACAAAATATTGAGACATTTTCACAGTTTATGATGCTGTGGTATTACTTTAGAGTATCTTTTGATAAACTGAAGTTTTTATATTCTGAAGTAACCTACCTGAAATATGCCTTCATACAATTCAAAACATATGAGAAGAAATGTGTAGATCAGCTTAATTGAAACTTTCCTGTTGTTACAGCTGTTTGCAAAAACCTTTGACAGTGTTTTGATATCACCTTACCCTTACTGCTGATTGTGTTTTACATCACAACAGCTATAAAACATGCATGGCAAAGACTCTATGCTTGACAAATCTAATTTACACGTATGAACAACATGCCCTGAATTTCCTAGTAAAGTGGGTTCACCCATCAGTATTTGTATGGAGGATCAAACCACTGAACTAGAGGAACAGGGTATCTTGTGTATGCTTTCTTTTCATGCAGCATTATATGACGTCATCTGAAAACAATTAACATTTTAAAAACTGTACATGCAATACCTTACTGACACAAATACCCCTTTGTTTTTATAATCATCTGTTAACAACACAAAGCAACCATGTGACTAATATTTTGCTCCATCATCCTGCTGTCAGGCATGAAGGTAAGTTTCCAGTGTACTACGATATATTTTACAATGCTCCCTATCATGACTGCTGTAATGGACTTATGAAGGCAGTGGTAATGTGTTTGGCTGGCTATTTGTCTACCAGGTGTGAGTCTAATAACTGTACTGAGAACCTGTCTGTTACAAAGACACTGATAAGGCAAGTAGTAATGATACATTCTGAATAGCTAAGTCATTCACCTTACAAATTCTGTGTCAAATACTGTTACTATAAGAACATACATTGGAGCTAAGGCCGACAAATGTACATGTATCAATATTGAGTCATTTTAGAAATCCAATGATGCCATTGTTTGCAATGAAATTGTTGTGAAAAATACATTAAACACTACTTTAAACCATGACAAAACTCATTATTATGACTTTAAAGAAACACAAAGTCTAGCTCTTACCCTATCAAATTCGTTGTAACAAAGACAGCTATGGCCAATTACAATGACAGTTGTAAAAACACAACGGAACAGGAGCCAATCAGAAAGACTGTCACAAAGTTGCTATGTTTGTCACGGATGGTTATATCAGTGTTGAGTGCTTATCAAATAAACAGATAACAAAGTACACATCTCTTACTTATCAACATACCATTGATCATATCAATAGAAAATTTACAGAAATAAAAACCAAGACAGAGAATGACAGAAACGCTGTAAATTAAATAGACCACATTAGTAGGTGAAATATCTGCAACAATTCAAGCAAACAAAAGAACTGTGTTAATACCAACATGCTGAGACTCACTAAGACCTTAATTGCTTTACATATCTACCTGCCCTACTTTCACCGCATAATGGTATGGCTTAGGTAGTTTCGTGTTTTGGACCATACCACTGTGCAGGAAGTAGGGTTGGTTTGCCTGAGGTGATAGAAGTTGAGAAAAGATGAACAGAAAGAACTTAACTATTGTTATTTGAAAACTCTGTTCTGATGCATGAAAACTTAAAGATTTTTTGAAATTTTGGCCACCGATCAACCCAATGTCCTCTGTATCTCAGGAAATGGGTACAGCTCTCTAAGATATCAAATTTGGAGAGTGAGTGAAAGAACACTTTTGTAAATTAAATTAAATTACATTTCTGAATTCCCAACATTTATGGTCTTGACGTCAAGAGCTTTCTGTTGTTTGAGTGAAAGAAATGAGAGTGAGAGTACAGAATTTACCCCTTCAAAGCAGTGGAAATGTCCTGATTTCAATGAGGAGGACGTTTCCAATGCTTGAAAAACCAGGGGTATGAGAGTGTGCTTACGGATGCTTACACTGAAATGGTACTTACGTGGTGTAACGTCTACTGTAAGTTGGCTGCTTTCCATAGTGAGTGTGTCACCAACGTATGGGTCCTGTGAGACTTTGCAGGTGGCTACAATTTTGAGGTTTGGATCAGCGCTACCATCGTTATCTGAACTTGAGGTGTAGTTGACAGTAAGGACACTTGCTACATTGCTAGTACTGTCACCATTTTCTGAAGATGTGGTGTCTACCTTGATGTTGTTGATGCCACCTTCCGGAAGGTCATCATCGGGAAGAGGTCCCATCTCAAAATCTTCCGGTAGCTCACCAGCGACATTGAGATTATTATCAGATGTGATAGAGTATGTCCAGGTTAACTTGGGAACTGGTTTAACATTGTCTACTTTGCATGTTCTGGTGTACGTGAAGGTTTCATCTGGTTTGGGTACTTCAACCGTTGTACTATCCTCTCCACCAGTCAGCGCTACAGACTTCACAGGAGCTGCAATGATTAAACATAAATTACAGTGTAGATCCATCAGTTACAGTCATGAAAGTCAAAAACAGCATTAAATGTTAAAAAGCCCTACAGTCAGTCACTGTGTTTATTTTTATTTGTTTAGTTTTGTAGTACTTTGTATGAACCTGCACCAGACTGATAATGTTACACTAACAGACTTTTGAACAAATCTGGACTTGGCAATCAATACAAGAAGAAGAACAATATTCAACTATACAAACAAAATTCACGACTGTGATGCTCGGAACAAAATGACCGACAAACTGGTGATAAAAGTTAATGGGTCTTTAACGGCTTGACCTGACTGTCATTGGACTCTGTTTTATATAAGTTACTATCTGTTCAGACTTACCCCAAACTCCAATAGTGGCAGACTGTTTCTGTGGATCTGATGCTAGTGAAGTGCATGAGTATTCTCCTTGTTGGTCAAAGCTTATACTCTTGATCTTCAAATTCCATTCTCCGTTATTCTGAAATGAACATGTTGTCAGTGTAAATCTGTATGAGATCATTAGTGCCATCCTCTACACATCTTACTGATGACATCATATCATTAGGGCCATCCTCTACACATCTAACTGATGACATCACATCATTAGTGCCATCCTCTACACATCTAACTGATGACATCACATCATTAGTGCCATCCTCTACACATCTAACTGATGACATCACATCATTGGCGCTATCCTCTACACATCTAACTGATGACATCACATCATTAATGCCATCCTCCACACATCTAACTGATGGCATCACATCATTAATGCCATCCTCTACACATCTAACTGATGACATCACATCATTAGTGCCATCCTCTACACATCTAACTGATGACATCACATCATTAGTGCCATCCTCTACACATCTAACTGATGACATCACATCATTAGTGCCATCCTCTACACATCTAACTGATGACATCACATCATTAGTGCCATCCTCTACACATCTAACTGATGACATCACATCATTAGTGCCATCCTCTACACATCTAACTGATGACATCACATCATTAGTGCCATCCTCTACACATCTAACTGATGACATCACATCATTAGTGCCATCCTCTACACATCTAACTGATGACACCACACATTAGTGCCATCCTCTACACATCTAACTGATGGACATCACATCATTAGTGCCATCCTCTACACATCTAACTGATGACATCACATCATTAGTGCCATCCTCTACACATCTAACTGATGACATCACATCATTAGTGCCATCCTCTACACATCTAACTGATGACATCACATCATTAGTGCCATCCTCTACACATCTAACTGATGACATCACATCATTAGTGCCATCTTCTACACATCCTACTGATGACATCACATCATTAGTGCCATCCTCTACACATCTAACTGATGACATCACATTAATGCCATCCTCTACACATCTAACTGAAGACATCACATCATTAGTGCCATCCTCTACACATCTTACTGATGACATCACATCATTAATGCCATATCCTCTACACATCTAAATGATGACATCACATCATTAGTGCCATCCTCTACACATCTAACTGATGACATCACATCATTAGTGCCATATCCTCTACACATCTAACTGATAACATCACATCATTAATGCCATATCCTCTACACATTTAACTGATGACATCACATCATTAGTGCCATCATCTACACATCTAACTGATGACATCACATCATTAGTGCCATCCTCTACACATCTAACTGATGACATCACATCATTCAAGCCATATCCTCTACACATCTAACTGATGACATCACATCATTAGTGCCATCCTCTACACCACTAACTGATGACATCACATCATTCAAGCCATATCCTCTACACATCTAACTGATGACATTCAGGGTTTGAAATTTATTTTTTTGTTCGGTGGTCAAGTTTGACCACCAGATTCAAATTTTGGTGGTCAATTGCAAAATTTGGTGGTCAAAAAAATCAGTCATATCAGAGTGTAAATCTTGTGGAGGTTGGGGTCCATGGGGGTGAATAGTGGGCTGTACATGCTGTTTTGGAACCATTTCACCATGCTGCTACACATGTTAAGTTGGTTTACATGTACCGGTATGTTGGATGCCCAGTAAATCCACTGTCATTACAGACCAACTTGACTAATGCATGAGTGACTGACTGACTGGTTATATGCAAAGGACTTGAGTTACAGATTTTAAGTTTTGACAGAATTACTGTGTAATAAAGAAATGACAATTACTGCTGATAACATGACAATTATTGCATTTTTTGGACTATTATGAAGTTTTGTATGTGTCACTTTAATGACAAGACAAAATTTGCTAGGAGATGTTATTCAACATTAAAAGATTTTATCACAATAATCATAGCAGTAAACAGTAAAACAAAGAGAGACATTGTCTATCCAAAGGAACACCTCATTTGAGTAGAGTGGAGTGGGGTTGAAGGACTGACATTAAACCACAGTGGGGGACTGTGATTGAACAGACAAGACGTGTACTAGATAACTGCTAAAATATCTATCTCTGAGGACAATGTATTGTTTCTGGATACTCCTAGCAATAAACTGTGAGAGGCATGTAAGATTTACAGCTCTGCAGTGCACTATTGTGACCTCACAAACTTCATGTTCACGATGGACCATCCAAAAAGGAGTCTGGTGGTTGAAATAAGATGATTGGTGGTCTTTTGACGTATGACCACCGGTTATTTCGAACCCTGACATCACATCATTAGTGCCATCCTCTACACATCTAACTGATGACATCACATCATTCAAGCCATATCCTCTACACATCTAACTGATGACATCACATCATTAGTGCCATCCTCTACACCACTAACTGATGACATCACATCATTCAAGCCATATACTCTACACATCTAACTGATGACATCACATCATTAGTGCCATCCTCTACACATCTAACTGATGACATAACATCATTCAAGCCATATCCTCTACACATCTAACTGATGACATCACATCATTAGTGCCATCCTCTACACATCTAACTGATGACATCACATCATTAGTGCCATCCTCTACACATCTAACTGATGACATCACATCATTAAAGCCATATCCTCTACACGTCTAACTGATGACATCACATCATTAGTGCCATCCTCTACACATCTAACTGATAACATCACATCATTAGTGCCATATCCTCTACACATCTAACTGATGACATCACATCATTAGTGCCATCCTCTACACATCTAACTGATGACATCACATCATAACCAAATCCTCTAAGCCAATCAGAGGTGACATCTATAATAACTACGATTCGCTAAACATTTATTGGTGACATGATTTATAAAAAGTTTTGCAAGAAAAATTTTTTTGAGTTTCCTCATCATAATATTTCAATGAATGAAATAGTAGCTTGGGCACATAATGAATATATGAACTTGGTCAGGTAACAAGTCTATCTGAAAGAGGGTATTTTGTCAGCTTCATTTTTGTGAGTTGATAAACCATAGTAGAGACTGTACAAAGAATGAAAATTCAAAATAAAGTACTTATAAAATAACATCAATTGTCTCACCTGATCGCCCACAAGTTCTACGAGATCATTAAATTCAGTTGCAATGTTGGTACCGTCAGTAATTGTCGTGGCTGTGGCAGCGCCCTCTGTCAACAACGCCCATGACGGAGGCAAGTTAATATTGAGATTATCTAATTCACAGCTCAAAATGACTTCTGAACCTACTTCATACTGACCATCTGTTGGAGTAGTACGCCATTCAGCTGCTCTACAAACTGTAAAGGAAAAGAAAATCAGATTTGTGATTATTTGCCACGCTACGTACAAGAGTCTAATTCATTTCACATTGCTCAGGGTGAACTAAATTCTGTGGGAATTACATGAATGTTTGTTATAAAACTTATCTTGTCTGCTGTGTAGACCATGGTAAACTATCTATCAAGTAGAGGTAGTGCCTACTCCTATGCAGTAGCCTGTCAGAGTGTCAATGTATTTCCTGGTATGAGCCTGACAAACTTCAAATAAGGTTGACATAAGACCCGCCGGGTCTTACGGCGGGATATGGATACTGTTCCATTTAAAAGCAACATTTTGACATTTTTTTTATTCAGAAGTTGGAAACAAACACTTCCTCTTCAACAAATAATATATTCTGAAGGACTATGAAAAGGCAGAGGTTAAATCTCTTCAAAACTACTTTCAATTTCATATGATCAGCTCTGTTAAGAAATCTTAAAACATAAATTGTGTTTAAGTAGAGAAAATAGCAATTAAAATAGCAAATTCTACGGGAGCTTCCTTGAAGAATACCCAAAAATAAATTGATAGATACTTATTCTGAAAACAAAAGATTTCTATATAAAACTTGAGAGGGCGCTACACCTTACCAACACCATTTTCTCTTTGAAATGCCTGAATTGGGACATTACCATGCATTCATTGGGTATAACAACGGCAGACATCAGTGGGCCGTGCTATTTTACCTGGTATAGTACTTGGCTTTGCTGAATAATTTTTGTGCAACAGCAACTCCTGTTGAAACTCGGGGGCGGCTAATGACTCTCAGTAAATGACTCTTATTCAAAATGTATCAACTTTTACCGCAAACTTTTTTTCATATAGTATTTACAGAACATAACGTGAAAATTGTCACAAATTTGGATTAAATTTTTATTTGAATGTGAAAAATCTGGAAAAAAAAGAGGCCAGAAAATCAGGTGATTTGTGTAAATTTACATTTCCTGATTACCCAACTTACAACTGCTTATAAAGTAGTAAACCAGACAAACATTCTGATCTTGGGTTTAAAACAAAATAATGAAACTGAATGAATCTATGAATGAATGCTATGTTATGAGCAACACTGCCTTGATAGTCAAACTATGTGTTCATATTTGAAATATCAAACTAAGAGGTACTTTAGTTATTTTTGACACAAATAATTAAAGAAAACTTGATTTATGAGACAAGACTTTGATTAAACCATTTGTTTTGTAGATTTGCGACTAGGAGTTCGTTACTCATGAATATTTAATGAAAACAAACACCAACCTGCAATGCACACAGGGATAAGGTTTGGCAGTCTTTCACTTTGTGAACTCAGTGTATTGTGTGGCCAGACAAAGAAATGACCAACCATCACTGACAATACATCCATTCATGAGAACCAATCAATAGTGACATTGTCCTTTGAACAAACTGCATGGGCAAACTAGGAAGGGCTGTGTTTTCTGTTCTGAAATGACCAGAGTTTAAATATACCTATACAAGAGTGCGCGCGCGCGTGTGCGTGCGTGCGTGCGTGCGTGCGTGTGTGTGTGTGTGGCTGAGTATTTTAGACAGATGTCTGTTGCTGAATTTACAGCATTGAATACCATTGAGGCATTCATGGCCTCACATTTCTAGGAGGATGTTGCTCCGTTCATTTTTCAAAATTGGGAAATATTGTTTGTTAAAATATCACAATCAGACATTGCCTCAGTTGTGCAAGCAAAATGACCATGAAGCCTTATTCCAGGTTTCATCAATATATGATTTCTAAAATGTCCTAAACACTTCATTATTTGATAACTTGATTTCACAAACAGGAAGGATGGCATACGCTGTACTGTAAATATGGACACTTTTCTTGTTCATCATTGCATATCTTTCACAATTTGTTGCTGCTCTGATGTCAAGTTATAGAGAGAAGTTGGAACCTAAAGTACCTGATGGTCTTACTTAGAGATTTCAAAAATTGACGAAGGCGGGCTAGTCTGACATCATCCTCACATGTTTAAAATCAAACAAAGGCAATACGGTATACCTAACAAATACTTTCCTATCTGTACCCACGCTATGAATGTCATCAAAGAGTAGATCCCCTTAACTCGGTAGACGAAACGCTTTGAATATTTAATGAGGTGACGCTTCATGAATATGTAATGTGTTTGTCAAGTTTGAGCTGCAGAGAGCATTGACCTGTCATGTTATCTGCTGATTATGAATAGTCAATCTAGTGAATGAATGGCATCCTGTGTATTTCTATTGATATGTGGTTGTGAATCTCTGTAAAATACACTCATCTGATTGACATTTTTGATTCCTTTCCTGTTACATAATCGAAAGCAAGACAAACATAAAATTGAAATCACAATGATAGGTGGGGACAACTGAGACAAATGTGGCTTATAATGGGAGAAATCTGTAATGCCACAAAATTGTACATCTATAGAGGGCGCCCCAACAAGTGGTCCAACTCAGAACAAGTTTAGCATCTTCCATATACAGCCACTAAAGTTACAAATACTTGTCTTTGATTATTACATTGGCCATGTTTCAAATTCTGTCAGCAAGTGAGAGAGATTTCAGACCACAACCAATCATTGTAATTTCATAGCAAAGCCAAGCTAGAGACTGAAAGATTACGATCTTCCCTTGCCCTATGTTCCTAGTTAATGAGTTGTCAGAAATATTTTGCCTGTAGATGCATATCAAGCCACATTATTCAAGACAAATTTGAACCCTGAGAAAACTACTATCATCTTCTTTCAAACACTAAACTCTGTATCACAATGTAATTTTCTGCAAAGTGGATAGAATGATTTCTTGTTCAGATCATGAAACAGAAAGCTATCATAATAATAATATTGTGCACATATACTGCAAGCAGTTTATTGTAGAATATTGACATGTATAAAAGAAAGTGGAACAGAAGTGATAGGAAATTTAAACAGGCCGTACTTGCAGAGAACATTGGCAAAAAAATCTTCCACATTACACAAAAATTTGCTCATTCAATTGACCACCATTACAAATGCAGAATCACAGTACTTGAAATTGTTGATCTGTTTAATACTGATGTTTAGTCTGGAGTTAACCGCTCTAAATCTCCAGTATTAAATAGCTCAATAAATGGATTTAGAATGACATTAACCCAGCACATACATTATCCAGTCTAAGACTTAAATATTTTAAAATCTGTACAAAACTGATATGACATGAGCTTTGTGGAGAACATGGCATGTTTCACAATGTGTCAGTGGATTTTGTCAACTTACATTGATGTAAACCGTTTGAGGTTTAAAACAGGAAATTTCTTGCTTGACATTGAGACTAAACATTTTCAACTGGGGTCCTAAAACTTTTTAGGCCAGGATGAGTTCACACTGGCAGGATCATAAAATACTGATATTGAAAATAGATAAATTGATATAAGCGGTGCATATTATGGGTCACACGTCATAACATTGACCAGTCTTTACAGCTGGATGGAATGAATGTCTACTATGTCTTTGGCAAAAACCTCAACAATATTGCTTGAAATATCTGTGGAGATAATTACACAGTTTGTACCCAGGTAACTTTTGTGGTCACTCATAAGTACTTCAACAATTAATTGGAATCTATTTTAATAATCTCCTCGTTGGCTACCTATGAACACAATGTTGGCAAGGCATTCACAAAGTACTTGGCACCATGCTATATGGAATGCTTTCCTCTGTTGCCATGGCAATTCCACTCTGACCATACTGAGAGGATTGTGTAGCATTGATTGCTGTATCACAGCCTTTCATTAGAGGGTTGGAATTGTTTATGTTCTGTCTGTGAAGAGTTATTCCACTGTGCTACTTGTCGTGTCAAGTGTGATAAATGTGAAATTACAGCTTTACAATCACATTACTGAATGTAAACAAGATCTGCACTAGCTTCAAGTGGGTAACTTAGTGAGGTATGAATTATGTACAAGTCTGACAAGTAATCCTTACATTTACCTTTCTTAAATGCCGTCCTACACTCTACAATATCATGTTATGATGGCATAAAGTTATTTCAATGCAATGATGATAGCACATCTGAATAAAACACGGCAGTTTCCCTCACTGTCGCCATAACATCAATGTAAATACACAGCCTTTTCACAGATCAATACAGTGTTTCACTTCAATGTCTGGTATTCGCTATGTACCATGAACTCTTCAGCTTCCAGGAAAATAACATCCTTCACATGCTGGATCTGTCAAAACAATCTGTGTACAATTCAAATCTTAACCCAATTCATTAACACTGCCCTCCAATGACTTGGGTGGTGCTGTCAGATGACCTATGATCCCTGACCTTTGACTCTTTAACAGGGATCATAGCAATATCCCTGATCACAGAAAAGTTTGAAGGACAGCAACAGTTTGAAGCACAACAGTACAACATCTTAAACAACGATTTCAAGATTTATCCTACCGTCAAATCATGTCAATGACAGAACACCCTATCCTAGATCAACTATCATCTGTTCATGGCAATACATCCTCACATATTAATTAATGAGTAACTTTGAAAGAAACAGTAGCTCACTGCCTATTGCCATATTTTTCATCTCTCTTCTGCATTTTGCAATTGCTATTGACCACTTGAATATATTTATTGGTTCTATTATTATAGCAGCATTACTGTAAGGCAGCTGAGGCCCTCTGCAGTACATGGCCTTGTCTTCACAAAACTTATCCAGCGCAATTTGTTCTGAGTCAGGATTTCACGCAGTACCCTTCAAATTATCTGTTACATTTATATTTAAAATGACAAGACATGTAATTGAGGGTAAAACACTGGTACCACGCCCCACCAACCTATCAGTGATTAGAGTCATCACATCACCTACACTGCACAGCTCTGTTCAATGTGTCAGACAGTAACCACACTGTGATACACAACTAGGTAATACTGCGAAAGCGTAACGGACAAGACAGTCAGTCTCAGTCAAATTTATCCTTGTCAGAAAACCACAAATCATACAGAGAAGTGGTGTCTAAGTGAAACACTACCTACATATTTGGAATATGATCACAGAGCAATGAGTTGCCAAACTACACAGCTGAAAATTTAACAAGGACATTCTCTGCAGGATATCTGACCCAGGGCAACCCACATGCCATCAAGCCTTAACCTATGGTAGTAAACAGGACCTACATTTACCAATATTAGGCCCTGGTTTTCACAGTGTCGGTAGGTCAAAGGTTATGTCATCAAGGTCAAAGGTCACACAGGTGACATTGCAATGCCTCAATTTTGTGTGTGTTTTGTTGGAGGAATTATATGTGCAGTTCAGTTCGGCAACTGACATACAGTAGCTTTTCCCCATTGCATCTGATCATTAGTCAGTCGACAAACTACCAGCAGTCTTTTAATTAGGGAGTTCATGAACATCATGATTGGTGACAGACATTATTGAGATACAACCATGTCTCCAAATAAGGATATAAATAATGTTGCATTACAGAATTCTGATATTAATCTGTCACTATTTTCACCATGGATATTATATTGCATAATCAGTGTTCTTTTCATTTGACTTTACCAGATATTAATATACATTTAGGTAACCATGACTGGAAGATAAATACTGATTTTGTGTATACAGCTTTGACATGAACTACAGGCACAAGGGACAGACTAGAAAACACAAAGTATATTTTATTGTGAATACAGACCAAATATTACCCTAATTATGGAAGAAGGGCCAATAGACTTCTTCTTTTTTCACATTTACATTTACTTTTCTGGTCTGTATCATTGTGTGTGTTCATATTGAAACTTGACAATGACATGTTTCTGTCATCTTATTGATGAATAAATTGAAAAGTTATTTTTCCCTTGGAGTCACCCTATGGAATGGTAGTCATTTTAACATCAAATATTCATTAATTTCAGTAATTTGTTTCCCCAATACCGACGTGATTTTTCAGTTTGTCAAGTTGGTCTCCCAAATTTTTCTCTAGATTGTAAAAGGAAATGGATTAAGGCTTCACAACATCTGAACGAAAGTGAAAAAACACCTTTCAGTTATCAGATGTCTGCTACTAGCTGTATATGAGTCACATAGTACCAGAATGATAGACCAGGGTATGAGGGACAGATACAAGGAACAGACAAGGGGAAAAGAACATACAGGCTGGTTTGATTGGAGATACTGTACAGGTAGTGTACACAGCTGTAGATGGGGCTAGACACGGGGACAAGAACATACAGACTGGTTTGTTTGGAGATACTGTACAGGTAGTGTACACAGTTGTAGATGGGGCTAGACACGGGGACAAGAACATACAGACTGGTTTGTTTGGAGATACTGTACAGGTAGTGTTACACAGTTGTAGATGGGGCTAGACACGGGGACAAGAACATACAGACTGGTTTGTTTGGAGATACTGTACAGGTAGTGTACACAATTGTAGATGGGGCTAGACACGGGGACAAGAACATACAGACTGGTTTGTTTGGAGATACTGTACAGGTAGTGTACACAGTTGTAGATGGGGCTAGACACGGGGACAAGAACATACAGACTGGTTTGTTTGGAGATACTGTACAGGTAGTGTACACAATTGTAGATGGGGCTAGACACGGGGACAAGAACATACAGACTGGTTTGTTTGGAGATACTGTACAGGTAGTGTACACAGTTGTAGATGGGGCTAGACACGGGGACAAGAACATACAGACTGGTTTGTTTGGAGATACTGTACAGGTAGTGTACACAGTTGTAGATGGGGCTAAAGCAGATCAAAAATACAGATGAAATGAGGCTCTATGCATTGGATAATTATCATATGAGGATGATGGGTTGTGGTGGATTGACATGTCACAGTATTCAAGATGAGAAATGATGATAGAAATGACGATAGAAATGATGATAGAAATGATGATAGAGATGATGATAGAGATGAGAGACACCAAGAAGCAAACACAGTGAGGAAAGACGTCATTTCATAGCAAGATGATAATGCAGAGCAGTGACACAGAGAGGACAAGATGCAGGGTACTTGATGACATGGCAGCTGTTTCAACACACCCTGGTTATTATCCTTGATGCAGACTGTTACATAATCATGTCTGAACAACTACTCGTCTCCCCATCCCATCTGATATCAATAATTATTATACATCTACCATCGAGAACAATAGAATTTAGCGTGCGCTAAAAAAGCCGTACGGAACGCGCGCCCGTTCCGTAACACGTACGGTTTCAAGGCGCCCCATTCCCTGCGGCTGTATCTGTGCGTTCACTGTAGAACAGTTTCAAGGGACCCCTTGGACGAGTGCCAGAACAAGTCTCGCGCGCGCTCTGTACGTACGTATGTGTGTAGTGCACACACTCCAAAACTTGCAGAAGCGCGTCCGAGGTAGCGTTCCACACTGGCGCGATAAAATCGGAAGAAAAATTGTTGACATTGCACGAAAACGGTCACTACTCCGACATTTTGATGCCCCGATCAGGAATGTAAGATGTATAATAATAAGGTTATTACGAAAATACCGCAAAGGATGCACTCGGACATTGGCGCCGCGCATCGCCCTCCGCTTCGCGTCGGGCGATACGCTGCGCCAATGTCCTCGTGCATCCTTTGCGGTATTTTCGTAATAACCTCATATTCCATCAATGTAGACAGCATTGGGCACACATATTTGATGAGATGGCTGGATGTACTCATCACTTCCCCCTTGAAACGCCAAGCATTTAAGATATAATATTTAGAGTACAATTAGAGTACAATTACTACAACTGTTCCCTGAGAGATGTACATTTTATTCATTTTTTATTTTGAGGGAAAGAAAGATACTTGCTTAGAAAACCAGACAACTCCCTGGAAATAATCCTGTGTAAGCGTACGTGACATCATAAAACCTTACTTTGCATTTTATTACTTTAGTTGTAGGAAACCCTACGGTGATTTATTACACCATTCTCTGTGGCATTTCCCTGACTCTGATTCCGACAACATTAAACACAATGTATCAATCATTTCAAAAGATTCATGAATATAAAACACTTGTCAATAAAGAGATGTCTATGCAAGTGCAAGCAGTTCAGGGTGGTTTAGTATTGCCTGATTTACAAGGACAGGCTCTAATTTGGTGGGAAAACGGTCATTATAGAAGTATTTTCATCCAGGGATGGTACTGAGGGAGAATTCTCATCTCATATCAGAGATCTCTATGAATGACTGATATACCCTGACACTGGTAATGCCTCAGAATTCAAAGTGAACTGTTCAAGTCAAACTGCTTGGGACTCTGCCACTCACTAACTTTTTTTTTTGGGGGGGGGGAATTATTGAGGAAGGTTGAAATCTGTGGATATGTACTGTTACATTTAATATCAGTTTGAAAAGCTTGTCACATTGATGAAATTTTCCACAATGACAGACAATGTTATCAGCACTTCAAACAACAACTAACCCTAATTGGACTTGGCCCATTCACCAAATTTGGAAGGGTGGGGTTGCATTATTGAGGAATCTGTGGCTATGTACTTGTTCTTCATCAAGAAGTCCTCCCACTGTAGGACTTACATTTTGTATCCATTGGACCCTCTCTAGTGTTTGAAAAGCAGGGCATGGCTTGCAACATTGAGGAAATCTCCCACAATCCTGCTGTGTCGATGAAACACTACAAATGGCACAGCTATTTGTAGAATGTGAGATGTGAGGACTTTATTAGTGCTATCTTCAAGTTTGTTAAACATGTGTCAAGTCATTTATGGGACTTACAAGGCCAGTTTGTACATTTTGACCTTCACTTGGGGCCAACTTATTTACCAAAGACATAATGATCATAGTTCAATTCAAACATCTAACCACACCAAATAGTTCCTTTGAATTCTCCGCCCATTGGTATTATCTAACCAAATATTTCCATTGAAAAGTAGCTCATTCATGGAATATTTATATGGATACACTGCAAGGGAGTACTATTCCTACCTCATTCATGGAATATTTTATATGGATACACTGCAAGGGAGTACTATGGATACACTGCAAGGGAGTACTATTCCTACCCTCTTCATGTTGAATAGAAAAGCAGAAATGAATTTTTGAAAACAAAACAAAACATTCCAATTATCATAATGCAAAAACGGGCATAATTTAATTATTTTCCATGACTGACCTAACCTAGAGTGATAGCATAGTGTATTTGCATATCAAGTCAGAACTCTCAGTAGTGTGGTAGAGGTACTTTATGTGCCACAGGCAATAACTGCCCTATTTATATTTCAACAATTGCAGCCCTCTAATGCACATCACTTCAAATCAATAAGTTTGAACTCACAGTGTTATTCTTACTTTTCACATCAGGCCAAACTAATTCAATTGTTTGTTTTGCATCTCTGCGTGGGTAGCTTTTTGGAGTTTTTAGGAAAAACACTGTATTTGAATAGGACTTAACCGCATAGCCTTTCTGCCAACAGATTTTCTGTGAAATGTTTTTTGAACATGCTTGCATATTTGCAGAAAGTCATACAGAATTGTAAATTACCCAGGTGAAACACAAGTTTCTGCTTTGATTCTCTGATATACAATCATATTACAAGGAAACAATCAACTGCCATGTGTGTTTTTGAACAGCTTTCAACATTTTGAGTGGACGCAAAACTAGAATTTAATTACTCTACCCTTATTATTATAACACAAAAAACAATGTACAGTATCTATGCTACTTCCATCTAATCAAAATTCATCATTAGATTCCAATCTTCCTTTGTTAAGTTTTCCAGATGTCGTGTTTTACCAGTCTTTCTTTGAGGATTAAAATCACAACAGAGATTTCGCAAATCATTAGCATTTTCAGCAGGTTGAGGCTCTAGACTAGATGATTTTGCCAGGTCATATTCCACACCTGACAATGTCAGCAGTAACTTCAAGAAATTGTTGCATGGTTGTCTAAAATCTTTCTGGATAATTAAGGGTTTTGCGAACCACAACACACCATCTTTAGGTGTTTTAGTGCCCTACATCAACTGAATCAGTGAATGTATTCTAAATTAGCTGCCAAGGTGGTATAGTCACTGAAGAAAGCTGGTGTGTGCATATTGGTAAATAAAAGACATTTTTTGTGTTTGAGTGTTGAATTTTAGGAATGTAAAATGGAGTGAGGCACAGTATATTTCAAATGTGTACAATGAATTCTTACTCTCCATGACTGGATACCAGAGGGCACTGTTGCAATTTCCAGACAGCCCCTAGCTTTCTTCAACACAAGAATATTTGATACATAACAAATATCTAAATATTCAATCATGCTTATGATGGTTTAATTCCTTGGAGAGTTGACATTTTTATTGCAGCTGTCGTTTTCTCATTTATGAGAACAGATCTAGTATGCATAGTGGTATTGATTTAGGAAATTGTGTGTTATTTCCTTGCTCTGTTACACACTCTGCTCTGATGGATCTCAACATGCAGGGCCCCTCAAGGAAGTGAAACAACCGTTGTTGCTATTGTGGACTATTTATCTCTATAATGGTCATCATCATGTATTCTAACAACCATGTCTGATAGCTATAATGGTCATCATCATGTATTCTAACAACCATGTCTGATAGCTAAGCTGATCAGCCTTGGAAATTATTACCGTGAACTCAGTGTATCTACAATGCTACATCAAAGGGCTGTGTTACAGGACAAAGATATTTGTCAAAATGTGAAAGTAACAGAAACATAATTGCAGTGGCCTATACATACACTTAATCAAGTAAATTTGATTAGGCTGGTTGCACTCTGACTGTTGAAGAGGCTGAAGAGGCCATGGACGAGGCACAGGGTTAACTCTGTGAAAATTATTTGACAGTGATATCATGAGGATCAGTCAAAGCTTGCCTTCCTTTAGTAACATTGGTATCAAAGATGCTGTAATTTAAAATTGCTCCATTGTAATTTGTATCTGCCAGGGAAATGCATCAATGTGTCTACCTTGCTCTGCTCAGAGTTAGCAGCCAATCACAAAGCTTTTGACTGATGATACACAGCCCATTTTGTAAGATTGATGCTGGTTGGTACATCACTTTTTACAGCCAACTGGACAAAACACCTCTTGGGAAATATCTCAACATCACTGAGGTACACTTCTTTGAAATTAACTATACAACAGATGGCTTTCTTTTCTTACAGGTACATGGCTTATTTTTGTTGTAGTACCCAGAATCATGAATACATAGAATTACACTGCCCTAGGGCTGAGAAATTTAATATCATTTAAGTATTCAGGAACAGCGAACATGATCCTGATAAAACAATTTCCAATTATTAAGTGCTTACAATTACTGATTAAGAACAATATCACGACAATAAATTATTTACATCTTGAGAACACTGCAATAAATTCTTTTATTCTTTACTAATAGATTCTCTTTGACAAATAGGATAGAAGTCACTGATACAATCCACTTGTGTGGTACTTGTTTTATCATGACACTGCTCAACGACACAATACCCTTGCTCTAGATACGGTATACTCACTGTAGCAGTGAAATCAAGGGATAAGGCAGAGAAACTGAATTTTAATTTCCATTCTTGCAAGATCACATGTCACACATTGATGTTTGACTAGATTGTCACAATTTGGACAGAAAAAGGTGTTCAAATACACAGAATTTCTTTGACTGGCATGAATTTGCAAACAATGGTTCTGTATCTTCTCCTTTTCTCCAAACACAGACTGCCACCACCTGTTACAACACAACCACACCATCGCTGCAGGACGTCACATCATTATCATGCAGATCATGTTTCATTTTCCAATCAGCAAAATGTTCTGAAAGTTCAAACGGATAACTTAACCCTCTAGGGCACCTTAATAAACCATTGCAGCAAAATTGCAAACTTCACTTTGTACTTTCCCAACAAATATTTAAATAAGTCTTGAAATTTTCTCATTGCACCTTTCAATAAAGAAACCATCTACACTGTAATGGCGCTGTTGTTGTATATTCTGGATATTTTGAAAATCACGTTATGTTATTTGCCCAGATAGGCGTTACCAGGCTTTCACTGGATAAACTGTGTTTATTACAGGTCATATTGAGGAATAAACATGATGTTCCTATTTTGAAAACCAATAAAATTAGAAATACTTAAAACATTAACTCATTGACATTTTGCCTAATCTCTTGCCGTTTACTTGTATTTTTATTGAATCCGTCGTTAAGATTTCACAATAAAATTCACTGACTTGTGTTTCTTTTATACTATTATCATGAAATGTTGCTGGGTGTGTGTGTGTTACATCTAAGTCCTAAAAAGGTTGCCGACTTTTGGTTTTCAAGCACAATTTCACATTCCTTGCAGTCTTTCACCCAAAACTGCACCATTAAAGGACATGAGGTGACTAGGTTTATTACAGAAGACAACAATAAACCTACTGTGGTTGTCTTGTTACCACATCTGGGAACAGTCCATCAGATGTCCCCTCAGTAGAGAACAACGAATCAAATGTCCCCTCAGTAGAGAACAACCCATCCAATGTCACCTCAGTAGAGAAAACCCATCCAATGTCACCTCAATAGAGAACAACCCATCCAATGTCACCTCAATAGAGAACAACCCATCCAATGTCCCCTCAGTAGAGAACAACCCATCCAATGTCACCTCAGTAGAGAACAACCCATCCAATGTCACCTCAATAGAGAACAACCCATCAAATGTCCCCTCAGTAGAGAACAACCCATCCAATGTCACCTCAGTAGAGAACAACCCATCCAATGTCACCTCAGTAGAGAACAACCATCCAATGTCACCTCAGTAGAGAACAACCATCCAATGTCACCTCAGTAGAGAACAACCCATCCAATGTCACCTCAGTAGAGAACAACCCATCCAATGTCACCTCAGTAGAGAACAACCCATCCAATGTCACCTCAGTAGAGAACAACCCATCCAATGTCACCTCAGTAGAGAACAACCCATCCAATGTCACCTCAGTAGAGAACAACCCATCCAATGTCACCTCTGTAGAGAACAACCAAAGGGGTTATATTGGATGTTACAAATTCACTGGGTGGATAGAGCACATGACCTCACTCTGTTGGAACGGCAAAGCAGAGTAATAATAGAAAACGGGGAAAGGACGGCAGATTGTAGAATGCTGGAATTTGGGTCATGTTTTGTTTTCAGTACCACCAACAGAACATGGAATGCATAATTTTCATATGTGACCTTGACAGCGTACTAATGAATGACAGCAATGCTCTGAAAAACGTCTAGAAGAAATATTCACTTGGAAAACTGCGAGGTTTGCAAATTTTGTTTCCACTTTTGCAACCAGTGTGATGATAATATAATAATAAGATAGTTTATGCAGTTCAATTAACCATCAATGGTACTTTATGCCAGCCACTGCTTGTTGATATTAATAATACATACATCTTCAATGTAATTCAATGATGGATTTTATTAAACTAACACATCATATTAACCTGTTCAAATGAAAAACAAACTGACACATCATCACAAATCCAGAACGTTGCAAAATTTTAGAAACAGATCAATAATTTAACATAATTTATGCAAGACTGCATATCTGGTTCATTTGCATTTATATGACACTGAAAGCATTACAATTTCATGCTACATGGATTCTTGTCAAATAAACAGTTCAAAAGTGGTGATTAATATTCTACTGTCTGTCTTAAATGTCTAACTTATTGATTAATTTATCACAAATTCCTGTTTGTCTGGCTCACAGGTTGTTAAGCAAGCTTACATTTGGAGGACATCGGTTTTCCTTCTTCATGAGAAAGGCTGTACATCTCTGATGTGTTATGAAAGTTCCAGATAAATCTGGTCCGTAAAAAGATTTGTGGCAAATTATTATATCTGGAAAGTATTGACTAGTATAATGTTGATAGTTTCTCATTTTATGAAGTTCAATTTCAGAAGCAGACACGCACATAGTCGGTTGTGTTTCAACACATAATTGCTAGATACCTGTCAATATCATACCATCACATTTACCATGATAGATTTGTGAATATTGTCAACATCTAAAAATATCTCTTATCTTAGTGGACAAGCTATAACAAGGAAAACTGTAAAATGTTAAATATTAACTTAACAAAAACCGGGGTTTCATGTATTCCTGTATTTTGTTATTTTCTTGATAGAATAGTTGGGCATGAAACCATAGCACAGCATTGTAGAAGATAGGGGGCATTGGGGTCATCAGAAAGCGTGGCTCTGGGACGTCATAAGCCAAACTTTATCCCATTCAATGTTTGTGGGATTTGTGGTGAAAGCTCTTCACAAACAGTCTCTGAACAGAAAATAGATTACTTGTTTTGTACATTGACAGAAAAATCTAACGCCACCACATGACGCTTTCTGAACCAGGCAGTTTATGAGATGTTACAATGATTCAATGTTCTATGGCATACAATTACCTGAAACAGTCTGTTATGTTGATTTCCACTGTTGGAATTATTTATCAAGGATCTTGTCTAGCCAAGGAATTGCATTAAAATCCATTATGTTGATGACATGGGAATATATTTATACAACTTTATGAGGTTAAAGGTTACTGTGTGAGTACATGTAAGTAGCACACAGCAACTATGCTGTTGAACTTATTCAATGTCTCATACCTCGGTACAGTGTCATAATAGCAGTCAATGTGTTTGCATAACTCATGTCACTTTCAAAGCTGCTGACTTTAATCTTATGCTACACCTATCCATCAATATAGAATGGCAATCTTATACTACACCTATCCATCAATATAGAATGGCAATCTTATACTACACCTATCCATCATTATTATACATCTACCATCGAGAACAATAGAATTTAGCGTGCGCTAAAAAGCCGTACGGAACTGGCGCCCGTTCCGTACGGCACGGTTCAAGGCGCCCCATTCCCTGCGGCTGTATCTGCGCGTTCACTGTAGAACGGTTTCATGGGACCCCTGGACGAGTGCCAGAACAAGTCTCGCGCGCGCTCTGTACGTACGTATCAATCTCCGTACAGAGATTGTAGCGCCGTGGAAAATTATAACATAGCTGGGGAGTCTCAGCAGTAGCCACACTAATCTCTGCCACAGGCGACAGTTTTCACCAACTTTTTGGGTATTGCGCGTTTTCCATGATATACATTTTCTGTCTTTTTTATATATAATACTTCGAACCAAAAAATTAGATAAATGAAAAGTACACTAGTTTCAATATCGATCCTCTATTCCGTGAACACCTGCAAAACATAGACCTTGCTCTCGGTTACAGGGACGTAAATTGATGATTCAAATGTATGCCCCAACGGCTGTCAGCTTTGCAGACGAGACTGCCAAAGTTTTAGCAGATTATTTATTATTTTTATTAGTGTATTAATGTATTATTTTTACCAGTGTGCGGAAAGTGCAATCTCTAGCTGAATTGCTCCATCCGTTTACTATTTCCGCCACATTTATTTAGCCAGTTGGGCGCACACAGGATCGAAAGAAGTCCGAGTTTGGAATATTTAAATTTGCCTGCAGCAGAGATTGGTGAGGGCGCGCGGTCAATGACTCGGAGACCCTCTAGCTTGGTTCGAATTATCCACGCCGCGCTGCTGCCCCACTGCGCTTCAATCTCTGTGTGGAGATTGCGTACGTATGTGTGTAGTGCACACACTCCAAAACTTGCAGAAGCGCGTCCGAGGTAGCGTTCCACACTGGCGCGATAAAATCGGAAGAAAAATTGTTGACATTGCACGAAAACGGTCACTACTCCGACATTTTGATGTCCCGATCAGGAATGTAAGATGTATAATAATAAGGTTATTACGAAAATACCGCAAAGGATGCACTCGGACATTGGCGCCTCGCATCGCCCTCCGCTTCGCGTCGGGCGATACGCTGCGCCAATGTCCTCGTGCATCCTTTGCGGTATTTTCGTAATAACCTCATAATATAGAATGGCAATCTTATACTACACCTATCCATCTATATAATATAGAATGGCAATCTTATACTACACCTATCCATCTATATAGAATGGCAATCTTATACTACACCTATCCATCTATATAGAATGGCAATGCAAATATCTGACATAGTGATACCTGTACATAAAGTACACTGCTTGAAATACAACATCAAAAAATAGCGTCAATGACACTGTAGCTCCCATCCTGGACTATTTAGTGTTTGTTCTCTGGTCAGATATTTGAACATATGTGAAAGGGATAAAGTGCATGAAGTGAAAATACTTAAATGAAATGTACTGGAGACAGTGAAATATGTTTAATGTAATTATTCAGAATATAAATGGAAAAAATACAGAATTAGATATATCGAATACTGTGATACAACCATTAACTCAACAAGTCATTTACAATGACATAGTCCCCACTTGTAATAGGAGTATTAGTCTTGATGGGGCAGGAAAATGTGGTCATTAAGAAGTATCACTGGAGTGTATATGTTGAGATCTATGGGCACATAGGTCTATGTCGTTGTTCCCAATTTGAAACACATGAGGCATGTCTAAGTTATGGTTCTAAATCGGGAAAAAAGATCTGACCTCTAGCAGTATTGGCCAGCCAAGAAATACATATGCGCATTATAAATGAGGTACAAGATGTGACATCTTAAGGTCTAATATCCTATCGAAATTGGAGGGTATAGAACTTGTGGTTACTGAAATATGCATATATATGTATAATCAAGGTCAAAGGTCATCGAGGTCACATGACATTTTGAAAAAAAAAAAATTATATTGCTAATTAATCCCTATATGCCAAAAAATCCGATCTCTAGCTCTATTCGCTTGCCCAGAATAAGATGTGTACATAATTAATGAGGTAAAGCCTGTGTTGTCATAAGGTCTCCCATCCTACTAAATACAAAGGACATAGCACTTGTGGTTACTTATTTATTGACATAAACATATATTTTAGGTAAAAGGTCATCGAGGTCACATGACATTTGGTCAAAAAATTTCTCTCCTATAGTTATCCCTATATACCAAAAATCAGACATCCAGCTCTATTGGCTCGCTCAGAATGAGATATGCGCATAATTATTGAGGTACAGTATGTGGCCTCATAAGGTGTCCAATCATACCAAACATGAAGGGTGTAGCACTTGTGGTTACCGAGTTATGGAAAAATATGTATATTTGAGGTCAAAGGTCACCGAGGTCACGTGACATTTTGTCAAAAAAATTGTATTGCTAAGTTATCCCTATATACCAAAAATCAGACCTCTAGCTCTATTGGCTCGCTCAAAATTAGATATGTGCATAATTAATGAGGTACAATATGTGGCGTCATAAGGTGTCCCATCATACCATACTTGAAGGGTGTAGCACTTGTGGTTACTGAGTTATGGACAAATATGTATATTTGAGGTCAAAGGTCACCGAGGTCACGTGACATTTGTCAAAAAAATTGTATTGCTATGTTATCCCTATATACCAAAAATCAGACCTCTAGCTCTATTGGCTCGCTCAAAATTAGATATGCGCATAATTAATGAGGTACAATATGTGGCGTCATAAGGTGTCCCATCATACCATATATGAAGGGTGGTAGCACTTGTGGTTAGTGAGTTATGGACAAATATGTATATTTGAGATCAAAGGTCATCAAGGTCACATGACATTTTGTCAAAATATCAGAGATATATACGTGAACGGATGGACTCACGGATGGACGAACAGATGGATATGACCCAATCTATAAGCTCACTGGACTTCATCCGTGGGGACTAAAAATTGTGTCACTGCATCCTTTTGCAATATGAATACGATGAGAAACTAAATTTTTATTTTTCGTGGCCTTATACATGGGAGTCTATGGAGATCCGCCTTATACATGGGAGTCTATGGACGTGTAAACTAAAAATATGCAAATTTCACCACGATTTGCCCAAATTTGGGACAGGTCACTCCTATGCACTTCCATACCAAGTTTCAAATCAATCGGACTTGTGGTTTCAGAGCAGGAGATTTTTTGACCAAAAATGGGAGAAAATTACAAAAAAATTCATGAAAAATAGCAAGTCCAAGATACTGACCCAAGATGTGCACAATCATTTCATGTCAGCCCAAAGTACTTACATGCTAATTTTCATGTAATCTGCTCAGTGGTATTGAGTTTTTTCAATTTGACTGTTTTTACATTTTTTCACTTAATTTGCATATTTTTGGCAATGACAACTTCATTTGAACAAAATCTCATCTACAGCCCATCATCCATGTACACACCAAATATCAAGATGAAATGTACAGCGGTTTTGGAGTTTTTGATGTTGACGGACAGACATACAGACATACAGACATACAGACATACAGACACACAGACATACATACATACATACATACAGACATTTCCCTAGCCTATAAGAATAGCTTCCATTGCCATATATACATATGGCTATGGGAGCTAAAAACTTGATTGACATTCAAAAGTTGTAAGCAGTTCAATTCTGAATGCACTGAAAAATCATGCAGTTAGGCAGATACATGTATTGACAAGAAATGGATTAAAAACGTTGTAGATTCAAACGATAAAATAAAGATTTATATTTCAAATTGAGCCTGATCTATTTCTCCTATTGCTTTCAATCTTCAAGATGTTGATCTAAGATTAGATAGTGAACTTCCTTTATTGCTCTGAGAAAGATGAACTTGAACTTCATGTGTGTCACTTCATCAAAATGGCTGTTACTATGCAGGGTAATATATTCTGAGAACACCTAAGTAACTGATTTCTCTCTATTTTTCCTCTCAATGAAAAATATTTGTCATTCCATGGTTTATGCGACCTAATAGTGACTCACACACGGACGATGGATCAACCTTTGTAATAGCGGCCCACTTCCATGGATCAAGAGCTATTAACCAGCAATGTCCTAAGTTACTCTCTGTGTTCTGGGGAACTGTGTCACCATGATCTTTTGCCCTCACACGCACCATTTCTGATCAAACCTCAACATCCTACCCACTCAGCTAATCAAAAACCGAAATCTAGGGCTTCCTGGGCCCAGCATTGGAATGACCCATTCCAGACCAAGGAAGACAAAGCCATTACTTGATATACAAAACTACTCATCACTAAAAATAGGACACTGTGATGAGAGGTTGGTGAATCATAGTGTGCTTTCTTTATTCTGAATATGTAGAGAATGACAGGTGTAGCAAAGAATACTGGCTGACATATCTGACTGCAAAAACCAAACCAGTCTGCAATTGAATTATCTGACACTCATTATGTACACACCATGGCTGAGATTACAATACAAACATAAATTGTAGGCGTGGCTGCAATAATTTACAAATGATGGCATCAAAATACATTTCTATTTTTACTGTTGTGCTTTGCAAACAAACGGGATCCTGGCTCCAAGAAAATTTGCTATCAGAATCAAGTATTATCAAATCTCAGTTGACTGGCAAATGGGCCAGTCACTTTCAGAAATACCAGATTCACTAAGCCACATGTTGAAGCCTTGATCCATCATCTCAGGATGTTGTATGCAATGCTTTGTGATGTACAATATTGCGGAGAGTGGATGAGATATTATGAAATTGTATAAAAGCTGTTCATTATCTGAAAACCCTAGAGTTCTGACAGCTGTGTAATTCAATAACTTGCTGACTATATAAATTTTAACGATGATTGTTAAACAGTAGAAATGCATTAAGTTGCCTGGCAGGATAAAATTTCAAAATGTAATAGTTTCACTCATTGAAATGAATAATTTATAAACCTGGTTGGCAGGAAAAGCAGACAGGAAACAACTCTGTTTTTTTTAAATAAGTTTCAGTTTGTATTCTCAATATTCAATTATTTTTAGTCCAGCTTGCCAAGATGTTGAGTTATGAGTTTGAAAATTGGGTAAAACACAAGACTGTGTTTCAATGACATGTTACTTTGATGATACAAATTGCAAGTGTTCAGATTTGAAAGGAGTGTCTGTGTATCTTTCTGCTTGGTGGGTCAGTCTGAGATATTGGTAGACCAACCATGTCTTGTATCTTGCCACAGCCACACAGACACTAAATCATATACAGTGGGGTTCTTGCAGGATATTCAATGAGGGGGGTTTAATGCTATACCATAAAGGGTGATAGGGGATTTGAGGAGATAGGAGTATAATTGGATAATTGGATGTATCCAGTGTGGGTTCATCTCCATAAGCTGACTGCAATGACTTTGTGTAATGGTGAAATCAACATGATAATACAGAGGTGGGGATTTGCTTATGTTTAGAATGTACACAGGAATTTACTGTGATGCAATCGAGCTGTGGATATGGCTTTTACGGTCTTGACTGGAAACGGTTACAGATTTCAATAGAAGACAGTACTTACACCATGTGACATGTATTTGTAACCATGATTACTGAACTACACAAACACCCCACAAACACTGCAACCTCACTTTAGCAGAACCCCCCCTCCACTCCAATTATATATCACGACTCCTATACACAACATAAAAGGTTTGCCATAGATTTTGTGACTAAACCAACAGAACATACTACCCATATGTTCACAGAAAAATATCTATTATGTGAAAAAAATCTGTATTCATAAAAATAATATATGAAATACACACATTATCAATCAATGCATCTGTTTCAGTACCAGAGCTTTGTACTTGATGACATCATGCCGTATTACACAAAAGGTAACATATCAGATGTGGAACACAACAACTGCTGTCCTGGTATCAGGATTGGATGGGATCCGTGTCCATGGTAACAGTTACACAGTTCAATGAACTGTAGTTAACCTTCATCTCAAAATACATCATTTTAAAATTGGTAAGCAGTTCTGTTTTACATGAAGCCATCAAACGTCACTCTTTGGTGAAGCTTTTCTGAATTTCTTCTCTTTTAGCTCAATAAAAAAATTATGTTTTTGTTCTTAAAGCTTACAGAATTGACGGAAACAAATTTGTAAAATGTTAGAATCAGATGAAATTCAGCGTTGAGAATGACCTTCAACATACCTATCTGACAAAGCCAGACAGACCTGGGCAAATAAAAACCCTGCCATTATCACAGCGTAATTTGCATACCAGGTTTTTCACCTCGGACCAAACCACAACACCTGGCCATCATGCGGGGTATACACAAGTTTAATGAATTCACATAATATCTTTAACACAACAAAATAATAAAACGCATTTCTCCCATACCTTGTGTGGATATTTTGACTATCGTCAGCAGTAAATTATGAACATTACATTTATGTGATCTTGTGCCCCTCCAATTTCCATGTACCTACCCTCCCCCATAAATTGCTGTGATATCACCGATGTCTCCCCTCCCCAAGGTTCAGCATGATGATTACATCATCATCTACTTAGATGGCATAATCTACTCACATATATCTAGCTGCTTTTTCATGAAAATACCAACCAAGGATGTCTAAGGACATCTATGAAAATATCTGTCAATTTTTCACCAAAAGTGAAATAAGCCATTATCCTAACAAATGTCGTACGTGTCCATTCCAACGTCCACTGTGGTATGTGTGTCTGTTTATTCTTTCCTACTGCGAGAACAGCACCTGACTTTTTCATTTGTTTCTGCTAGATGTTCAGGCAGCTCTGTTTAATCAAAGTTTGTGATTACGTCAGTTGAAATTCAGCAATTACTCTGATTCATTGCTGTAATTATTTTTATCTGTGCCTCTTTTGTGTTGGTGAAATCAAATTAAAGTACTGATAGTTTGATAAATTGACGCTGATCACTACACTCTATTCCATCTAGAATGCTGTTCACTGCAGAAGCACCATAGGGAAATGCTATCACTTCACTGAAAGCTGTTTTCAATGCACTGCCAGGTTTTATTCCCTGCTCTGTGGTTTCTCCTGGTGCTTTCAACAGGCCGGATGATTCCATAATTTGTGTGTGGGGGTGTAAGCAGGACAGGAAGTGAGCTCTGAGTATCATTATTACAGAATGATACATTTGAATCTAACATTACAGACCATAATGTTCCAATGTAATAACATGCCACTGTGTGGGTCATGTGGAGTGTAACCACCATTCACTTACAAATCAGTTCATTGCATAGATCTCTTTCTCACATCCAATTAGACCTGGCATCAACTGAAATTGAGGTTATACAATGCAAGGTTTCAAGCCGTGATACGGTTAAGGGTCATTACTTCCACAACCATTTGTCTTCTTTTCAATGGCTTCTTACAGTCTTATCACCGCATGGCTAATTTAATTTGGGAAGCAATCATTATTAAGACATGTAAAACTCTTGTCCCAGCACTGAACCTATACTAACCACCAGAAAGCTATTAAATATTCATCAGGGCGTGGATCTTGTCATGAATTTTTCATGATTTTAACATCCATGTCCAGACGTGTATCTCTACTACTCCCTGTTAAATTCAGGCCACGGAAATTAAAAATCTTGCTTGCAAGAATCACCGCTAATCACTAATCTTTCAGCTTCTAATAGTTTTTCCTTCTTTTTCAGAGGTGTATAAATCAGGCACAAAGAGTTCCATGTTTTTCTTAGTGTTAAATCAGTGATTTTATTTGTTGTTTTATTACATGGTGAATGCACTGGTCAGCAACATATACACAGTTCACAACTTGTATCCTGTAAAACACACTGACACAGTGGACAGGCATTCAAACTCATCAATTTGGGAGCACACTGACAACTTTGGGAAGAAAAATTGTCCCTTCTGTAACATTGCTGAAGAAAGCTGAGGAGTAAGATATATGCAAATTGGTGTGCACAGTTGAAACAGATGGCAAGATCATACCATTTCATTACAAATTGAACAGAAGAGATGCAAAGATGATTATTTGTACCTGAGCTACTATTAGTATTTGTTGAATCAAATGTGCTGAAATGCAGCAGAGCTCTTCTTATAACTTACATCTTCAACAGCACCATGCTATTATACCTGGTTACGTATGCATTTTAATCGGCTACAGAGGATTTCGTAAAGTGTGTTGTAACATTCCCAAGATTTATCAGATAAGATAAGTTCTCACCCACAGAGGAATTCCAATGTTCAAATCACTTGGCAAAGGGAGTCAGAATGTACAGTCACATTGCTTTAATATGTTGACAACACATCTACATCTAACTCTACATGTATGTGCAGGCTTTGGCTTTACGGAACCTGAAAGCCACAGCTAGGTTTTAGACTATATTCAAAGAAGTCAAACATTACTATGTTACTGTATATGTATTTTATCTGTCAGGTAGTGTAATTGTTACAAAACTGGCCAGTGTATATGTATTTTATCTGTCAGGTAGTGTAATTGTTACAAAACTGGCCAGAACATTTAGCAATAGTTATATTATTAAACTTAGTCAGA
>NW_027248406.1:0-52500 GCF_041260155.1 Ptychodera flava
CGACATTTTTTGGTGCCGAGACCAGGATTAGGATGTCTGACGAGGAGCAGCAACCAACTCAAGCCGAGCAACTGGCAACGACATTGGCCAAGTTGAAACTCAAGCGCAGGGGACAACGTGCCCAAATGACGAGGCTGTTCAACCGGCAGAACAACTCACATCAACGTTCGCTGCAGCTGATAACAAGACTGAAGCTTACAGGATACTCACAGCATTGAACACTCAACTGACTCAGAAATACGAATCTTTAACTAAGATCGAAGAAGATATCTTAGATAATACGGATGAAGCAAGCTACGATGCTGCGAGCCAAGAATCCGGCGACTACATGTCCGAGATATTCGAGAGAAACGACAAGATCACTGATTTCATCAAAAACAACAAACCGAACAATGCGACTGCACTGGCCCATCGGCGAACTCCGACACCGCTACTCAAGACACATCGAAGAAAACGGTCGCATTACCGAAACTACAGCTGAAAACTTTCTCAGGAAACGTACTCGAGTGGGTGAGTTTCTACGACACTTTCAAATCGTCCATCCATAATGATAAGAACCTCGAGAACATTCAAAAGTTCACATACTTACGCAGCGTTTTAACTGATGAAGCTGCCCGTACGATTAGCGGTCTCGCCTTGACAAACTCCAACTACGACCATGCTTTAGAGCTACTCATCGAACGCTACGGACAGAATCATTTGATCATCGATGCGCACATGACTGCACTGTGGCAGATTCCTCAACCTACGAGTGACATTAACAGTCTGAGATTGTTTTATGACACATTAGAAAGTCATATTCGCGGTTTACAATCACTTGGCAAAGAAGAGAACGCTTATGGAGAACTTCTCATTCCCATGATTCGAGATAAACTACCTAACAATATTCGGAAACAGATTGCAAGAGATCACGGAAACAAGGCTTGGACTTTACCAGAGTTGCGCAAAGCCATCCTACGGGAAATCGACGCCATTCAAGCCGGAGTTCCACTCGATGAGTTATCGGTTGCGGACACTGCAACACAGTCTAATATGACCGCTTCATTTCATACTAAGGCCGCATCTACGCGCACAACAAAGCCTTTGAGAATCAAAACATGCGTGTTTTGTAAGGGAAATCACTACACAAGTGATTGCCAAGTTGTCACCGACCCGAAACGTCGCTTAGACATTGTCAAACGCGATCGTCTCTGTTACAATTGCCTTGGAAAGCATCGCGTGAGCGATTGCAAGTCTCGTTACACTTGCAAGATCTGCAAGCGTAAACATCACTCTACCCTTCATGACACCAAATCAGCTACAACGTCTGAGAAAAGGGAACTTCTGAAGTTCATGTGGCATTGGCGAAGACAGACGACACAAAGGGGAAATCTACACCCAACGGATCGGTTCTCCTCAAGACGGCAGTCATTCCTATGTCGGTCGGCGATAGGAAACCTATCAACGCTACCGTGCTGTTCGACGATGGGTCCAACAGAACTTTTATCACGCAGCGATTTGCTGACAAACTCAACTTGAAATCGGACACTCATGAGAACGCGAGCCTGTCAACATTCGGGGACAATTCGAAACAAATTCATTCCATGAAAAGTGCAATGGTAACTTTGCACGAACAGAATGGGCATAGCAGTACTGTCAACGCCCTGATAATTCCGAGATTTCGTCCAACCTATTCAACCACGTGTCAGCAGAAATACTCAACTCAGACCATCTTCGGGGATTAAAGCTTGCCCACCCAGTTTCCAATGTTAAAACTATGGAAATTGATGTGCTCATCGGAGCCGATCAATATTGGAACTTTGTTGGAAACCATATCGTGCGCGGGGCAGGTCCAACTGCAATATCATCTAAGTTCGGCTACTTGTTGTCCGGTCCTACTGGAAAGCGTGGGAAATTGGACTCTGACATTAATATTCATCACGTGAATGTAGAAACACACACCGACGATGACATACGAAACTGGTGGAATTTAGAGCTCATCGGAGTGAAGGCAGACTCGCAAAATGATGAAAATACCGACTTCGAAACATATCGGGACACTCATCTACGTGTTGAAAATGGTAAATACATTGCCCGTTTACCATGGAAAACTGATCATCCGCCACTGCCTTCAAACTATGCGGCAACTGAAAATCGCACGCGCGCTATGGTTCGCCGTTTGACCCCTGACTTAACGAAGAGATATGACGATATCATCGCCGATCAACTGCGCCGAGACTTCGTCGAGAAGATTCAAGATGATGACAAAACTGAAGGACATTATTTGCCGCATCGAGCTGTCAAGAAGACTCAGTTACCACTCCAATACGTATTGTATACGACTGCAGTAGCAAACAAAATGCTGACTCGGCAAGTCTGAACGACTGTCTTCAAACTGGGCCGTCATTAATCAATGATTTACCTGCCATTTTGCTACGATTTCGCGCTAACCGAGTCGCTTTCGTCAGTGACATTGAAAAGGCATTCTTAAACATACGTCTAGAGGAAGACGAGCGTCAATACACCAAATTTCTTTGGTTATCGGACATTCGTGATCCCGAAAGTCCATTTGATGTTTATCAATTCAAGTCTGTTCTGTTTGGGGCGGCTTGTTCCCCATTCATGCTCAACGCTGTAATCAAGACTCACTTGGAAAGTAATGCCTCCATACCGACAGCTGATGACCTCAAACATATATTTATGTTGACAACGTGATAGACGGTGCCAAGTCTGATGAAAAGGCCGTGTCATATTACAACGACGCAAACCACCTCATGCAGTCGTGTGGGTTCAAGCTGCGCTCATGGACGTCCAACAGTGAACGACTATGTGAACTCGCAAAACAGGATGATATCTACGAACCCTCCCATGATGTACCAGTACTCGGCCTGCGTTGGGAACCAGGTAGCGACAAGATGACCTACTCAGAAAATAATAGCGAGCCTATTCCAAATGAATTGATAACGAAACGAGATGTTCTCAGTTCCTCGGCTACACTGTACGACCCACTGGGCTTCGTAGCTCCAGTTCACATCAAAGCTAAACTCTTTGTACAGTCACTATGGAAACGCGGGCTCCCTTGGGACGAACCGCTCGATGCTGAATTGAACTCTCAATGGATACAGATCGCAGCGGACTTGAATGCTACACGCAAGACGACAATAAACCGCCAATACTTCTCAGGGAATCAAGATAACGACGACTGCGAAGTTCTTGTTTTCGCTGACGCCAGCACTACGGCCTACGGAGCTGTAGTTTATCTCCGCAGTTCAAGTGAAACTTCTATCGTTATGGCCAAGGCACGCGTCGCTCCAACGTCCGATTTGTCACTGCCTCGGTTAGAACTGATGGCCGCCCTGATTGGCACTCGACTCAGCAAATTTGTAATAAACGCTCTCTCCGGCAAGATAAACATTACACAGCGGTATCTCTGGTCGGACAGTCAAATTGCGTTGTATTGGATCAACAGTGTCAAGAAGCTGCCGATCTTCGTAAGCAATCGCGTCAGAGAGATCAATGGTTTTCGTCACATCTACAAATATTGCCCCTCCGCTGACAACCCAGCTGATTTGTTAACTCGAGGCATTACTTCTGATCAACTAGCCAATTCTACTCTATGGTGGAACGGCCCTACTTGGTTGAAAGAAAATGGAGACTGGCCAATCTGTGAACTGTTTGATAGCGCAGTACACCATATCGCTACAACGGACGACTTCATGATCGAGCCTCACACACAAATCGATGCTGAGGTTGCCGATAAAATGCAACACGTTGAGGATCTTTCTCGCCGATCCACTGAGAACATCGGCTCATCAAACACGGAAATCGACCCCGCAGTTGACGTTGGCATACAATACGCGGTGGACATTACTCGTTTCAGCTCGTTAGACAAACTATTCCGCGTTACTTCGTATGTATTTCGTTTCAAATCTCGACTGCAGCGAAAGAGAGACACGCCGTCAGGAGCAGTCTCACCGGACGAGATACGACATGCTGAACAGATCTGGATTAAAGACGTACAATCTGAGATATATACAGACACTATTCATTCCATGAGGATGAATGTGAAGAGGTTCGGACCGTTGGTTCAACAACTTAACCTATTTCTCGATAACGAGGGCACACTTCGATGTGGCAGCCGTGTACACAATGCAGCATTGGACTATGTCACGAAATTTCCAGCGTTGCTGCCTTCCCACCATGAATTCACTAAACTGGTCGTTCTGAAAGCACACGAACGCGTATTCCATGGAGGAGTCCAGTCGACTGTAACACAAATTCGTCAACAGTACTGGATACCGAAAATACGACGTATCGTTAGCAAGATTCTTCACAACTGTGTTACCTGTCTGAAAGTTGAAGGAAAGCCGTACACTAACCCAGTCCAAGCTCCGCTGCCTGCATATCGCGTGAACATCACCCCTCCATTCAGTGTGACGGGGGTCGACTTCACGGGGGCTCTCCTCACCAAGGCTATTGATGGTAAACAAAACAAGGCATACGTGTGCCTGTTTACCTGTGCGGTTACACGGGCCATACACTTGGAATTGGTACCGGATTTGACGACTAAAACATTTCTACTTGCGTTTCGCCGTTTTGCTGCAAGACGATCCCTGCCTAGCCGAATGTTATCCGACAACGCCTCGACGTACATCTCTGGAGCCGAGGAGATACGCTCCTTGCTCGACACGCCTGATGCTCGAGATTATCTCTCATCTCAGCGAGTGAAATGGACTTTCATACCCAAACGTGCGCCGTGGTTTGGCGGCTTTTGGGAGCGGCTCATAAGTCTCACGAAGAATGCGATTAAAAAGGTTCTCGGTCGATCATTCATCTCGTATGATGAGCTTGCTACCGTCGTCACCGAAATTGAGACTGTATTAAATGATCGCCCACTCACCTTCGTTTCATCCAGTGCGGATGATGACGTTAGCCTGACCCCAAATCACCTGTTACATGGTAGAAGCTTAACCTCACTACCATACATCACAGTCTCCGATGAAGAAATCGAAGACCCGACTTTTGGAAACCACAATGATGTTAACAGACGTTACGCACATTTGTCAAATCTCCAACAACAGTTCTGGAAGCGATGGTCAACCGAGTATTTGACAGCTTTGAGAGAACGTCACTCCGGTTCAGGAAACAAGCACAATGTAATTAAAGTGGGTGATGTGGTACTGATCCATAGTGATATCGATCGTAGGATGAAATGGCAGCTCGGGACTGTGAAGAGACTTGTTTATGGACGTGACAAGTTGGTGCGATCAGCTGAAATCTCCACCGCCAGGGGACACACCAACCGCCCTATACACAAGTTATACCCTCTTGAGGTAGCCTCTCAAGAATTATCATCATCTGAAGACAAAGATGTGAACGAGCGGGAAGACGCCCATCGGCAAGAAATTTCTGCTGAGAAAACCAATGACCCGCCCGAGTCGGGGAGACCGTCCAGAGATGCGGCCATTGCAGCGAGGATGAGAATATCCGAACTTTCATAACTTGTTGTAACTGTTGAGTCAATTAACTCTTTGAAATTTCTAAGTTTTTTGTTCAAACGAATCATTTATTGATAATTCATATTGAAAGTGTTCAAGATTATCTTTCGTCGCCGGGAGAATGTCGGAGAACAAATGACACATCATTTGAACATTATTAATAGGACTAAGCAGAGCCTATGTGTTATCTTTCTACCAATCAGACTCTTTGGTAACTTTCATCCAATGACTGTGGACTATAATCTCCCGCCAAAAAATGTTTATCCTTTGGTGTTCTATTACATTCGGTGCATGCGCTTTGGCGTACGGTGGCCCAAAACTACCTGTTCTCCGCATTCAAAGTCTGCGTCGCAATCAAATGTTTTTCTCTCACATATGTCTCTGCATTCAAAGTCTGCGTCGCAATCAAATGTTTTTCTCTCACATATGTCTCTGCATTCAAAGTCTGCGTCGCAATCAATTGTTTTTCTCTCACATATGTCTCCGCATTCAAAGTCTGCGTCGCAATCAAATGTTTTTCTCTCACATAAGCTTATGTCTCCGCATTCAAAGTCTGCATCGCAATCAATTGTTTTTCTCTCACATATGTCTCCGCATTCAAAGTCTGCGTCGCAATCAAATGTTTTTCTCTCACATATGTCTCCGCATTCAAAGTCTGCGTCGCAATCAAATGTTTTTCTCTCACATATGTCTCCGCATTCAAAGTCTGCGTCGCATTCAATGTTTTTCTCTCACATATGTCTCCGCATTCAAAGTCTGCGTCGCAATCAAATGTTTTTCTCTCACATAAGCTTATGTCTCCGCATTCCAAGTCTGCGTCGCAATCAAATGTTTTTCTCTCACATATGTCTCCGCATTCAAAGTCTGCGTCGCAATCAAATGTTTTTCTCTCACATATGTCTCCGCATTCCAAGTCTGCGTCGCATTCAATTGTTTTTCTCTCACATATGTCTCCGAGGTATGCCTCAGTGTACGTTATTCCGCGAAGCATAATTTCTATCGAACAGCGCTATTGACAACGACGAACATTGTATCAAGTTATTTTCAATAGATTATCGATCGAAAATTTGTTTGGACGGGCCGGGCGCTCGTGTGTTGAGGTCACGTCATAAACATTTCCACAATAACCCATATATTGACTTAAATATCAACATTGAAGGTATCCGTTGGTTTCCTGTACTGAAATTAAATCGACGACAATTTTTTTAGTTTTGGTGATACTTTTACGTACGTTTCGGCACATTTTGGCGCACCTCGGCGTAGTTTGGCGCCATTGTGAACGGGGGGGGGGGACTACACGCGAGTGAGCGAGACAACAATGTATCAATTTCGGACAAAAGGATATCGATCGATAACGTTCACTGCACGATTACAGTGGAGACTCTACGCCCGTTCGCCTCTGTTCTGTGTTATTCTTGCAGTTTACTGGGATTTTCATAGTTAATATTCGCCAAAATTTGGTATAAATTACAACAACCTGACTGGTATTTGGTCTGTATAATTTAAGAGACGCTAACCGATTAAAATGGGTCAATATTAGACCCTGATTCTGCATATGCAAACGCTGTAAGATCGCCATTTTATTGAGGGCAAGAGCAAAAATTCAGCGATCGGAAAAATAAAATGCAACTAAAACAAGTTTCGTCGAGAAATTCAAAAAACTAGAACGACAGCAATTTTGTATATATATCAAGGAAACACCGTGCCACTTTTCACTATAATTGGTTCAGAATTGAGAAATTTGAACGAGCGATAGTTGTACGGTCTGTTCTGTACATTAAACGCAATTGTTTTCTATGGAAATCGAGCAGAGTAGACACATCGTAAAATGAAAAATACATCTGAAAAAAACCGTTGGTTTAACTTTTTCATTTCGCTGTTATTTTTTATAATATTTGGTATGACACATATCATGAAGGGTAACTAAAACTCTATGGTTTTATTTTTTTAGTTTCCCTCTTTTTTTATGAAATGACGAGTTGAAGATCGTTTTGCTGTTGACTGTGTTTTTACTTGATTTTGCATATGTCTCTTATCGCTTACGTATTTTTGGAATTTCCTTGTGAAATTCTTCCCAAAATATTATAATTCTAAGGGCAGCATATACGGGAAATAGGACCTGTTGCTCTTTCATTAATATTTAGATGTGCAGCAAGGAAATACGGCGAAATTTTCAACATGACGCGGGAGGTGAAATTGACTCTCCGAACGCGCACTCCACGTAGTGCACTACGGCCCAAAGGCGCCCCATTTTGTACGGTATATAGCGTCCCGAATTTTTGCCACACATACCTTCAATGTTGATATTTAAGTGTATAAGTCAATATATGGGTTATTGTGGAAATGTTTATGACGTGACCTCAACACACGAGCGCCCGGCCCGTCAAACAAATTTTCGATCGATAATCTATTGAAAATAACTTGATACAATGTTCGTCGTTGTCAATAGCGCTGTTCGATAGAAATTATGCTTCGCGGAATAACGTACACTGAGGCATACCTCGGAGACATATGTGAGAGAAAAACAATTGAATGCGACGCAGACTTGGAATGCGGAGACATATGTGAGAGAAAAACATTTGATTGCGACGCAGACTTTGAATGCGGAGACATATGTGAGAGAAAAACATTTGATTGCGACGCAGACTTTGAATGCGGAGACATATGTGAGAGAAAAACAATTGATTGCGATGCAGACTTTGAATGCGGAGACATAAGCTTATGTGAGAGAAAAACATTTGATTGCGACGCAGACTTTGAATGCGGAGACATATGTGAGAGAAAAACAATTGATTGCGACGCAGACTTTGAATGCAGAGACATATGTGAGAGAAAAACATTTGATTGCGACGCAGACTTTGAATGCAGAGACATATGTGAGAGAAAAACATTTGATTGCGACGCAGACTTTGAATGCGGAGAACAGGTAGTTTTGGGCCACCGTATTGGCGCCTTTATATGTAATTGCTACAGTTGTGTTCCGGTTGGCGCCTTTTTTATCTCACGGCGTGTTCAGTAATAAAGCTTGTGTTCTCAGCATGAACTGGTGTCGTTCGCAGTTCTGTGTATAAGTCAGACAAGAACCTTGATCATAAAACCCCATCACGACACGTGGAACGAATAAAGATTGTGAGCAGTATACAGTTTTCCATGGCGGACCCAAGCTGTGTACTATATACTTACCCCCAACCTTAATGACCCTCTAAGTTACTATTGATTTAACGCGAAACGCCATCCGTACATGTTACTACTCTTAATTCTTGCCGGAGCACACGGTATTATGAAGAAGTCGAGTGCACACCATAAAAGCGATGGCACCTTTAATTACGATTGTAGCCCTTGAAATTGGGTCGGCAACATCTTAACACCGTGTCAAATTGATTATAGTAATGATTCAGGTAATTAAGTATAAGCAATACCAGGACAAAGTAAAGCGTAATTCTAATACATGGCTTGAAAATGATTACATCGGCATGAAAGAGCTACCGGTATGGCTTACAGTATTTTACAGTACGTTGTAGGCGAAAGCTGAGGAAATCCGTAATGAACAGACTTTGTCTCATCATCTGTTTGGTGTTCAGTACCAATTGTAAGCGACGTCCATGAATAGTGTTATGCAACATCAATAATGTCATTTGTTTGCACATAACACATCTGTTGACCTTGCAGATTCAAAGGAAAATCTGACTTGGATTTATAGTATTGATAACACATATTTAGATTCAATTGAATATGCTAATTAAAAACATTGAACAAAAACACATTACCTTGGTGTGTATGTGTATATTTATATATACTATATACACACACAATGCCTCGTATATCGAACGTCGCGCGCTCCATATGATTCTATGGTAACTCGTTGATGACGTCGTGGGCCGCATAGTCATCATTGGACTGAAAGTGAGCCGGACCTATTTTCAACTTGACAACTTCAGGATTAAAAAAATGATCAAATTACATCTTTTACTTAGGAAATACTATTTTTACAAAATTATGATTTAAATATATCAATGCGTCGTTCTATAATGAAAATCGTTCTATATTTTCAACAGATTTTCGTCTAAAATAGAAATGAAGCATATAACTGTCATTTGTGGGTAAATCAAAAAATTTGAAGAGAAAATTATGTCAGAGAGGCATGTAATAAAAAACATTATAACCCAATCATGGGACTATGTACCCTCGGGGCAGGAGACCGTTTGCCCTCCTTATCGGGCAAATGGTCACCTACCCTCGGGCACATAGTCCCAGGTTTGAGCTATAATATATATATATATATATATATATATATATATATATATATATATATATTAAGATAGACATATAACTCACCATATATCTATATCTATCTATCTATCTATCTATCTATCTATCTATCTGTCTATCTATCAATCTATCTATCTATTTATAAGAATGTGTAGTCAATGGAATCTGTGACGTATGCAGCTAGAATTACACATTAAGACCGTAGAGACACCATGTAGCGATTCTACTTGTTGCAAGATTTCTCATGTGTCGACTATACATTACTGGTAATTATCGGGATGTCAGGTTTCGCTCTTAGCTAATCAAAGATTGTACAATCTACTAGTTTTTCGTCGAGATGGCGGTGTCCCAAAAGAGTAATTGCAGAAACCCCTGTGCAAATGCAAGAATATTACTTTCAGTAAAGCCTTCCTACGATCGCTATCTGCAGTGCAGGAGAGGTCGACGAAAGGGAGTTTATATACGGTTGAGCAGTCAAGCGTTTGTCCCAATCGACCATCGACGACAAAAGTGAAATTGGAAATATGATGTAATAATAGCTCATCCTTGCGTGCGTTTTGTTTGAGTAAGATTTGAATCGATCAGCGCTATCGGCGACATTCACGCTGGCTCTCACTCATTACTTAAGGCGACGGTGTCGACCTGCTTGCTCACGTGGCGTTTATTATGAAACTGAAACAATCTTAATGTGCACATGCACAGCAAACATGGAATGCTAACACTGTAAATCCCGGTATTCCCCTTTCAGCTTACATGTAGCACTGTCACCAACCATTCTTTCCGATGTGTAGGTTCAAACTCACTGTCACTCGTGGCGAGGACAGGGCAAGCGCGCTGTTTTTGTACACAGATCAGTCACATTAATCTAGTTTTGGATTAAGTGTCGCTAAACATGATCAAAAGTGCCGCTGACATATTCCCCGGTTGTCAAGCACATTGCAATTTTCGTCAAGGGAGAAGGGAAATTTACGATCGTTTTGTGTCAGAGAGACTATGTATATCTTTGAAGAACCCCCACTCGGTCAAGCTCAAAAATACACAACTGTCAGGGACGTGCACTGTGTATGGTGATGTTGACGTACAAAGACTTGCTTACTCAGTCATGTTACAGTGCCCTGTGTTCAGTCATTGAACTAGTTTTGTGACATTGTTTTATTGAGTTTGAATATTGAAATTACTTTTTATTATAGGCAAACAAAGTCTTTATGAAGCAATAAATTATGGCGAGGGAAAGATATAACAATTGTATATTTGCTGATCATGGATGACTCATGAAACGGAAACGACGGAGTCTCCGCTAGTCCGCCTGTCTGCCTGTCTGTCTACATGTGTCTGTCTGTCTGCCTATCTGTCCGTCCGTCGTCTATCTATTCGTTCATCCATTCGTCCGTACGTCAATCTTTCTGCCTGTCTGGAATGTATGTATGTATGTATGTATGTATGTATGTATGTATGTATGTATGTATGTATGTATGTATGTGTGTATGTATAGATGTATAGATGTATGTATGTATAGATGTATGTATAGATGTATGTATAGATGTTTGTAGGCCTATATGTGTCTGCTTGCATGTCATGATGCGTGTGTGTGTGTGTGTGTGTGTGTGTCATGGTCAAATTACGCAATATATTTACTTCGCCCTCGTATTGTGTTCAACATGTCAACTCTTTTTTTGCAATTTTTTTCGTTTGATTTCGGCAAGATATTATGGAAGCATACTTGTACTGGTAGGCTGAATTTTATGACAAACTTAGTAATTGCCTTTGATCTAGTCTAGATAGTTCTCTTTCTATCACACCATTCGCAGGAGTGCTCTTTGTAAGCCGACTTGTTATTTGTATTGCAGTTTTGACTGACGGAAGGCTCTTACGTCCCTTTACGAATGAATAATCTTTCGCATCCTTTATTCTTTTCATCAACGGAGCCTCTTCCCCTTATGCCTACTAGACATCCCCTTTCACAAACAGCATATGTTAACCCGTTTTGCGCATGGTGTTTAGTAGTCTCTATTTCAAGCTTTCTTTAAATAACCAAAAAATATTTTTACAAAAGGGCTTTATAACTACCTTAGTGGAATTTTACAATCTTTTGGCAATTAGCAGAGGCATCTAAAACTCTTTCATCTTTCAATGGAAGATAATGAAACGCATTGTACAAAATGTATCAAAATCTAACATAACAAATTGAATACCAACATCCATGTTAGGGTTTCATGTCACAATTGTTCGACAACCGCTGGTTACGTATAGAAATCACAAAACATATTTGGGGCGGAAGGTATGTAACAGACACGCTTTAGCGTTAAGTCACAAAATGCCAGTGAAATGAAGATCTGACGATGAAAGAGATATGAAAACGCATTGTGCAAACGCCATCGTCAGGATTGTTCACACGCAATCAAGTTGTTAAAATCCGACGTACTTCTTTTTTGATAGGCCAACAAAAGATCATCCTGTCCACACGACAGCCCTCGATGCACGATGCTTTCAATAGAGCAGGTTGAGCGAATATCGTGAGGAGTATAGCTAAGTAGACCACCTATGCGACCTACAGTATAACGATTGTCCTCAAAATGCCGTAAAACATAGAAATCAGTTCTGTTCAGTAAGCCATTGCGCAGCTGTCAATATTGAATCTATTGATGAAGAATTTTATGATTTTGATTGTTGGTACCAGAAACAAGTAAGAGTCGAATGTGGGAACATAATGTCTCGCTATTACAGAGCAGGCACTTGTAGTGCATTAAGCGCTTTAACTATTGAGATTTGTTGCACGTCTGAAAAAAACCGTCTAATCTCTGAAGAGATGTTTTGGATTCCAATTATCAAGTCATATTGTCTTTTAAAATGTTGCTCTTTCAATCCTTGGTGATGGATTTGGTCCCTTAAACCAGGGGCTTACACAAGTGCATGTATAGTACGACAGCCATATTTAAGTTGCAACTCGAACATTATTTAGTTGTTAAAATCTTAAGTTGCGTGTCTGTCTCCAATGTTGGAAAAAGATTTGTGCTCACACTTCGGTAAGCATTTCTACAGGTGTTGCATTTGATTTCAAACCATCTTTTATTGAAAAGAAATGCAAAAATGATATGGTCGATTGAGCTTTAAGTGTCGAATTATTTCAGAGTTAAAAGGTCAGTCTTGTGACTTCTATAAGTAACCAGCGGCTATAGTTAGTTAGTTAATATTTTATTATAGTGACACACTTTCACATACCTATATACATACACTGAATTAAATCCTTTAGAAAATATGAAAATTAAATAATGTGAGACTCCAGTCGAGTATTGGCTTATGGTTCACTTTTACATAAGTATAGAGCTTACAGTGTGCATCGCGTTCCCCCAGGGAACTGAAGTTTCATTTCTCCTTCGGATAAAACATTTCATAAATACATTTAGAGAATGTATTCACGTGATCAATGGTAAAAGGTTTTGCAAGCTTCTCACTCGATGGTACATTAGTGACTGCGTTTTATAAAACGTAATCGAATATCCTTGTACAATCTACTCTCAAAGACAAAGCTACACTACATGTTGTATGATATTGAAATTAATGTCCATCGACGCACTGTAGCACAGCCTCTTGATTCGCTGTCAATATTATTTCATATGGTTTTCACGTCATCAAACAATATTATAATCACCGAGACGCAAACGGCGATGTGGTGAGGATCGTCAGGTCAAGAGTTCAAATGAGCGATCGAGGACGGCTCCTTACATTGACGACAGCGTGTCAGTTTCAAGTATTCGAAACATGCAACCATTAACCCGATCGATAAGATCAATTCTTGCCAAGGAGCGTTGCTAGTACCTTATCGGGTCAAAATAGTTCACAACGAACACGGAAAAGAAAAACGTTTCAGTGAGGTGAAATTTGATGCTGTGTTTCATGAAAAGAATTATTGTGCTGGAAAAACCTATGTAATCAAAGTACAGTAACAGCGGTATACAGTTTATCACCAGGTTTATCATGATACTACGTACACTGTTACCGTAAGACATTTCTTGTTTTACAGGCATCTTGTCATATCGCGTGACGTATTGTTGAAAATGTCAGACTTCATAAACAATTCTGTTAACGGAAAACAAGTATATAAATCCATTAGTTGTTTGGTTTCTTTTGGGGGAGCAATAACTTCAATATCCTTCGACATATTATTTCTTAAACCTTCAAGAAGCAAGAAAACAGGAGTTTATCTGTGGTCAATTGGAAGGGCACGCGGCAGCAGGATCGGGAATACACCGACTTGCTGATCGAGCTATTGTTTCATGAGAAACTTTCAACCAATAGGAATGACTGTCTCTGTAACGTTTAAGATTTTGCTCTTTGTCTTGATAACGTAATGAAAGGATCTTAAAAGCTTCTCCAATTGACCGATACGACATTTCTTGTTTTCACCGACATCTTGTCATACCCTGTGACGTCCTCTTGAAAATGCCTGACTTCATAATCAATTCATTCCTGTTATTGAAAAACAAACATATAAATCCGTGATTTTTTGGCAGTAACTTCAATATTCTTTAACATGTATTCCTCAAACCTTCAAGAAGCAACAAAACAGGAGTTTATCTGCAGTCAATTTGAAGGGCACACGGCAGTAGGATTGGAAATACACCGTCTTGCTGATCGAAACGTTGTATCAATTGTGTTCAAACAATTGAGAGCCAAGAGAAGCTAATAAGTTTTGAAAGTAAAACAAACACGGTTAAGAAAAAAAGTTTCAGTGAGATGAAATGTGATGCTGTGTTTCATTAAAAGAATAGTGCAGGGGAAATCTGTGAAATCAAAGTTCATTAATAGCAGTATACAATTTGATCACCAGATCTATGTTACCGTAAGAAATTTGATTTTACAGGTATCTTATCATATCATGTGACGTCCTGTTGAAAATGTCAGACTTCATGAACAATTCTGTTAATGGAAAACAAGTAATAAATCCATCAGTTGTTTTTTTTGGGGAGGAGCAATAACTTCAATATTCTTTGACATTTATTTCTTCACCCTTGAAAAAGCAAGAAAACAGGAGTTAACCTGTGGTCTATTGGAAAGGCACGCGGCAGCAGGGTCGGGAATACACCGACTTGCTGATCGAGATATTGTTACAATCGTGTTCAAACAATTGGGAGTCAAGAGAAGGTTTCAACAAGTAGAAATTGACTGTCTCTGTAAGATTTGCGATTTTCTCTTTGCCTTGATAACGAAATGAAAGAAGCTTAAAAGCTCTTCAAATTGACCAATAACAATCTATTGTGTGATAGCTATCACATTGCAGGCTACAATTGAAGCAATTGGCTGAATAATCCAATTTCCGTGACAATTCAACCCATATCTATTACATTTAGTGCTTTTTAACATGAAAAGACCTGTTCGACAATCCAGAACGTCCAACATAAACCACGCAGTAAGTATCAGTCTGACTGAACGACGACTTTGTGGTGTCAACTCTCAATCTTGTAGAGCAGTTTTGATCGTACTTAAGTCTTTCTCGGCGTAGAGCAACGCTGTATTCAGCGACGAGAGTGAAGACCATTCACAGATTGTTGTATATTGTGGCAAATATTTCAGCGAATATATCTGTAATGCATGGCTAAGTTTTGCCTCAGACTTCGATATTGGATGCCTGTAGGTATGAATACACAGGAAGACGGCCTGCCTAAGATTATCTCACGAAAATCGCGTCTCTATTACATCTTAATGTATCAACGAAACACATGGATGCTTTATTTGATCTTCATTTTGTATAAGATGTGGATTAAAGTATAAGTATATGACCCTTCCTAATTCTCACATCTATCCTAAGCTCAAATATCTGAAACCGTGCTGTACGGATAGACAAGTCAGTAACGTTAATACCACACTTGATTTGAGTGTTGTCCCTGGGGCAATATACCGCCGTCAGAGAGGTAGATAAACTTTGCATTTCCTGTTGTTGTGTTGTTACGTCAGTGCCTTTACTTTACCACGATACCAGGACGAGATTGTCATCGATTCACGTGGACACCGTTTACAGCTGAAGTTAAGACTTTGTTCACGACAGTTCAGCGTCACTGGACCAACGTTTGCACTCCGGTCCTAAGTTAGGAAGTTGCGGCTCCGCTTCAAGGTGATCCAACATTGCGACTGACTGAGTTTTAAACATAACTATTCCCACTCCGAACCAGACCTTCAATTGTAAACGGGACGTCACTGCAAGATAGACAGATTGCCAACCCCAAAGCACAATACAACAATCTAACATAAGAGCTAAAGACACTGATGTACGCACCGGACCATGGGTACCCAATTGTTTCATACCCACTTTCGTAAACGTACAACTGTATACTTGCAAAGTAGTACAAGAGTACATATAACGACACCACACATCAATCCCCGTATCGAAAATACGAACATTCACCTAGTGTTCAAAATTTAGGCCTACTTCGATTGTACCAGTGTGTTTCACAATTTACCAAATTTATTTAACGAAAAATATAGAAAAAAACACCTAGATCCTTGCTAGTTGTTCATCGCTTCCCCTCTACCCATTACCTATGGGTATACAGAAGTGACTGAATGATATTTCATCTGATTGATACACATTTCGAAACTTACTACGAGTACAGGAAAACACCATTCGTGAGATTTCAAAATCGCTCTTATATGCATGCTCTAGACTGGTGCATTTCTAAATAAGGCCAGAGTAATCAAACTATTTGCTTTGCGTCCGCACGCGCGTATGTTTTCAGAGTTTCCAGGAAAACCCCACAAATATTTCTTGCCGAATTTTCCGTTATTGAAGATATTTTGTCGCAAAAACCTAGCCATTAATTAAAATTGCAACAAAATAGTGCCTTTAAGTCCCGGCAGTCATTGTTGGTAGGTGGGTAAGTCGGTCAGTAGGTAGGTAGGTAGATAGGTAGGTAGGTAGGAGGTAGGTAGTAGGTAGGTTGGTCGGTCGGTCAGTCGGTCGGTCGGTCGGACGGTAGGTATACGTAGGTAGGTAGGTAGGTGGGTGGGATGGGTAGGTAGGTAGGTAGGTAGGTAGGTATTACTTAAAAATACATAAATCAGGTTCCTACAGCACTGATGCATAGATGATTCAGTCTGATATTGTCATTTCGAAAAATCCAATGCATCTCACTTGCGGGGAAAATATGGCAAAACCTAAAAAGTATCGGGTTCCATCAAGATGTGTTGCCATTAAAATCTCACTCACGCTATTCAAGTTTTTCGAAACATAGGGAATGCATCCTGCTTCAAACAGAAAAGTCTAGTTTCCCCTGAAGCAACCCGACTAACCCTAGCAAAAGCAGTCACGTAATATGCCAACGAAACCGTGTCGTCGGTTTGCGTAATGGTGAAACCACTCTACAGTGAAAAAGATCATAGCCCACGAGAAAGAACTATCCAACCTTTCGACGAACTTTGCCATACATCCTCAAAAAGGAAAGGGAAACGGTTTTGCATGCAGCCGTGTCGCTGACGCTTGTAATAACTTCCGGCAGAGTCAATTATACTTTCTTAAAAGGTATCCAATCTTCGTAGGTGATACATATATCTTAACGGTTTACATCCGTGTATAGTGATTATAAAGCATACGAGGGAATAGATCGCCTTAATGTAAAGTGGCGGCCAATCTTTTAAACTCTAACATGCGTCATCTCACACTGCCGTAAAATGCATTTCCAGGTGTTTTTATTGGCCCTCTTTTCTATTATCAGACGAAATAATGAATAAACGAACGACATGTCAAACGTTTGACGCAGTTTATTTTGAGTTTATTGAGAAGAATTGCGCCTTGCAAGCAGACAGCCCGTCAACACGATTGTCTCCACCAAAAGTTGCGAGAATATCACTCTATTACCCTAAAAATTAAATATCAACATTGTGAAGGCACCATAATCTTTATCTACCAGGATATTAGCAATCTTCCTGGCATTGAACATTTTTCTCATCCGTTTCTGTTGGTCTTAGACTATCTGATCTCTGCTATTTCGAGGGAACGCACGTGGAAAGTATGTTAGCCCACTCCAACAAAACTCCACAAAAACCAAAAAACAACCAGCCAAACAAACTAACAAAAAACCACACAAGAAGACAAAACAACACGAAACCTCAGCGCAGATAATGGTTTACAGTGAAATGTGGCTCATCAATGATTTTGTTACATGCAGTCAGAACACTTAGCTCATATTACAATAGGCACGATAATAAGCAGACGTAAAAAGCACAAAGAATGGCCGTTGGGCACAGAACGGTTCCATCTGCGGATGGATGCAATCATCGATTCTGAATTGATGAAGCCATGGAATTTCACCGAACCAATTGTTAGTTTCAATAATGAGTTATATATCATGGCTGGAGCATTAAGTTACTGACATGTAATATGAACAGTAATAGCGCTTCGTAACTATAGGCCTGAACCGCGACAATGAAAAATAGCCTGTCGCGTGTTTATCTCTGAATACTGCGATGTGAAGTTACTATTACGCTTGTCAAACATTCTCACTTTAGAGATTCGGCATGTAATTATGGCAATGGAAGGCGTGTTCTATAAGTGGGACGTTGACAAAAGATTATTTTGTCACAGTATGACTGCGTTTGGTGTTGCTTGTCCTCAGACCAACAATAGACTCTGCAATTTTTCCAAAGCGTAACGTTTGAAGGGCGATAGATGTGAACAGGCCATACGAACTTTTTACATCAAAACATCTCTAACTCGTCTTTTTTTCAAGAGCAATTTCGTACTCTGGGTGGCAGTTGAGTTTAAATTGTAGCAAATGCATAGCAAATAATAGTTTTCATTTGCATAATTAAATCGTTTTGCCATAAGTACGAGATGAATTGTACTCTTACGCCATTCTGACGAGCATTTTAACCATTCATAATTACCGTTTAAAAGTAAAACAGCTACAAATACAACAAAAACTTTACGTACTTGCCGTTAAAAACGAGATTAACGTATGGATACTATGTCTAAAAGGGTTTTTACCGAATCAAACGATCAAAGAGATTATCTTGGCGCTCTTACACGTTGATCTCTCTTTCAGTGCATTTATTAACTTTCGGCGCGTAAATACATTTCGGTCATCTGCTTTGTTTCTTGTTTACAGTGGTAAAACGACTTTTGGTTATGAAAATGAGAACACGAATGATAAAATCGGTCTAGTTAACCTTGCCTTTGATGCGCCGCTGCAAGTTTTTCTGCCAGACGTTTGACCTTCAAGTTGTCATTGAGTGCGAAAAGGGTATACAGTACGCCCTATATATGGACATAACAGTCATGAAACCTGTCTTCTCATTATATAAATCATGTTTTGTTCTTTTCTGTATCGCAAGGGGTTTTACTGGTAACAATCAGGAAAGGTTACAGTGCTTGTATCATAGGCGTGTAACAGTAGAGATCACATTTTTCCGTAATCCAAGTACAATTTGTCTCTGGTTTGTCTTTCTCCTTAACAATTTCGTATAGTTGTGTTGATTAGAAGAAAATACATGAAAAACGTGGCCCCCTATTATTTCTTACTTGGTGTTACGTGCTGAGCTTCATTGACCTACTTATTGATATGCCTCCTTTATTTATTTATTTATTTATTTATTTATTTATTTATTTATTTATTTATTGATTGATTGATTGATTGATTGATTAATTGTGTGTTTGTATATTTTCAGTGTTCTTCCTGTTTGTGTATGGTGGGGACACTAGGAATCTGATACTTCATGCCCATGACCGTGGCCTACTGGATGGTGATCACGTGTTCTTCTTGATCGAAGTCTCTACGTTGGACATCCGGTTTGCCGAGCACACGTGGATGGCCGAAGACGGCCGTGATGCCGACGCCGTCAAAGCTTACGAAGGTAAGTGGTTCGCCGCCTTGTCACGAGTCTCTCGACTGAAGCTATTGAGCGCAATCATTGGGTAACTGACCCGCCGCGGAAAATCATTATCTAATAAGTGGGCCGAAAAAAACCTGTTCCTTTTCAAATGATTGTATGCGTTCCACGAAAGCCTGTCTGTCAGACCTACTAGGCCAACTCATAATGTTTCCAGCCCACGCATACGTAAATATTGCCTTTAATAATTCAAAACACGATTATTGCAGAAGCTAACTTAATTGAATAGTAATCCATTACATTTTCACTCTCGGGTGTTAATGTAACGCTTTGTTTGCGACGCACAATAGAAAGATAACAGACATGCGTGTTTCTTAGAAATGTGCTGTAAGTATTTCTGAGGACAGGCTCGGGTTACCGGAAAATTATTTTCTCATTATGCGTAACTTGGCTAACTGGTAGTTACGGGAAGCAATAAAATGCTGCTCTTTGTGTTGCAGTTACACATTAACAGATATGATTAACTGTCAGAATATAGTAAGATATAGTGTATAATTCTCGTTGAGTTAAATGACATTTTTCTAGACGAGCGTACATGTACGCCATACGTGCACGCCGACTGAACAAATTTACTTACTTTGTCTTTGCAATCATGTTTCTGTTTACAGAGACTGAAACTGCTCGGAAGAACGGAGCATATCATGTTTATGCTTCTCGTAACTTTCTTTGTCCTTTTTCAGGATTGTTTGAAATCAATTATTACGAGCCGAACGGCGATGAATACGACAAATTCAAGCAGAGAGTTCGTAAGCGATTCAAAGACCCACCGTTTAATCACGTCATGGCCGACAAAGACGAGGTGAGAGGGCGTGGTAACTTTTCTGTTATCGTACTGTTTCTGGACGATAAGCAAGGTGGCTCTGAATCGTGAGAATGGTATTCATTATCGAAAGAAATTTCGATAACTTTTAGCCTGCCACACAATTTGCCCGACGCCAGGAGGCACAGAAACCCATGTACTGTATCGAGGCGATAACATTTTTATTACGTGCCTCTTCTCAGTTAAAGGCAAGCCGTCGTCGGAACTGCGCCTGTGCGACTTTCTTGTTTACAAACAATGTATTTGGTGCACGATATCTACATGCACCTCATCATCATAGCTGTAACATTTAAATTATACGATGTAGATTATGACAGACATATGTTTTAACTTTCATAAATTACCATCGTACCTTGGATACAGTGTTTACATTGGTCTTATGAGTCCCATACGACCTTTGAGTGCAGTTCCGACGACTGTATCCCTTTAACGCTACATGACATTTAGTTACATGCAGGGCATACTCAAACAATTTTACCATTATCGACGAGTATCAAACAAATTTTAACGAAAGTCAAAATAGCAGTGCGCACGTGGATTTTTTACATCTAGTGTTAAGCGTCTCCGTTGCTTCACCTGACTGGTAACTATGGAAACCGGTCCGTACATCGTTCACACGGCCCGTTAACTCCCCGGATGTCCTGTTCAAATCAAGGCACTGATTTGCACTCAAATCGAGGTATGTAATAAACGGCGAAGGCAGTCAAGATACATGGCAGACAAAATAGATTGTCCAATATTTTTCATGCGTATAGCGTCATTCGCCATGTATTATAGGAGACGGCCGTTACACGCGCTTCAACACAGCCGGCGATAGTGTACAGAGAATGTAGAACATGGCGGAAAGCCGCAGCGAAAAAAAAATGCTTAAGTCATGCTGAATTGGAATCTTCCGAAACACGGGTAAATCTCCATTTAGCTAAAATTGAGCACCCTACATCTACACACTGATACAAGAAATACCCCCCTCAAAAAAACAACAAAAATACAAAAAACGCGCGAAAACACAAAAACCAGAGACTGTGTAGGGTCCCTGATTATTTATTACGAGGCGAAAGGAGTTCGCTAAACGCTATCTCTACCCATCTTCTCATGCAATGTACCGACTTGCTTACAAAGTTAACTACTTCCCAACACATTCATGATAAACCCGGGTTCGCTTGCTAAGCATTACCTTAGTACCTTGGCTTTTCTACTTTGTTGAACAAGTCAGCTTTAAAACGGCTAAACATATAATTTCTTGGCGAATACACACGAGTTTCCTTATTTTTTTCAATATTGATAACGACTACTGCTAGAGACATTCCAGCTTATCATTGATGCTCATTAATAGGTCACAGGTATTACAGGAAAAAAAAGGTTCGCGCGGTGCTTCGAGCTGGTGTTTTCGCTCTACCCAGATCCTTAATCCAAGACTGTGACGTCACTAATCCCTTATTCCCATCAGTGTTCTTCATAATAAATTGACTGTCAGAGATATATCTCTTAATTCATAAGAAAGAATGGTGCCTTGGGCCGTACTAACACAGTCCATCCCAGGAGGATCATACGAATGTCTATTGGATATAACTCTTACTTTAGTCGTACAGTGAATATGACATTATTTTTACTCCTCCTTAGACCGTGTTTGTCATAATTTATTTCTGATGTCGGCGCAAGAAATACGAAAAAATGATAATAAACGCAAGGAAGTTACTAATTTTCTGCTACCATGCGTCAAGAAATAAAATCATGGGTCGCAAATATTCGCACTGTAGAGCGAGACGCACGCATTGTAACTTATACATAGATCAGCACACGAATTAGTTATGCAGAGAAACTGAAAAGATATTGCTGGAAATCACCACTCCGGAAATTTCCGGTATCGACGTCATCAACTGTGACTTCTCTCGTAATGCAGTTGGCAGCCCTGTGTTGTTTACTATTTTATCAATGAAACGATTCGATTACAAAACAATTAAATATAATACAAAAATGCGATTTTTGTAAATACATGTAGTTGAAATGTCAATGTTTGCAAAGAGTATATACTGCACTTTATTTGCATTTACGGTAGCTTCGATGATGCAAAGATGCAGGTTCGCTGTCCTTTGATTAACAAGAAGGGCTACTTGACTTAAAGATATCCATATAGATAAGGCCACGGTCCCTCTGCACACAGACATTGATAGAACAAAAAGAAGACTTCGATATAAAGAACGCGTTATCACCAGAACTTGTGTCACCTCTTGGCATAATAAGACAATGTTACAAAACCAGCAGGCCTCACCCTTACGATTGATAGTTAAGTGACGCAAATGTGATGTTGCAAATTTCCCATGATGTAAACTGGAATACAAAATGCTGCTGTCGCGCATAAATCAATCACAAAATCACGTCAGAAATACTGCTATGGATTAAATCAGAGGAGAAATATTTTTTTTCTTGCACACAAAACTTTACGATATGGTTGCGTATTTCCCTTCCGACTGAGAGACTGTAGACCACAGGGCCCGAGCTGACAACTACCGCGGTTTTCTCCACATCACGGTCGCTCCATCACCGAAAATATTAATGTTCCAAAGAGTTGACAGAAACAGCCCTATTTTCTCAGTTGGATTCTGATAGTTTGCGTTACTGGCTATGACAAGCAAACGCGCTAATTGTTATATATCTCCCAAAATATGCATACTTAGAGGTTATAAACTACAAGTGACTGTATTCGGTAGTGGAAAAGGTCTCTCAGGGAAAAGGTAGTGTATATTTTGCGGAAAATAATTACTGAGCGAAGCGAGATCAAAGAACATGTCTAATATAAAATTTATGTCCAGCTCTGAGTGACCTCAGGCAGCGAGTCTTACACTGTGGTATACGACCGGTTGATTTTTCACTCTTCTAAAGTTCATCAAAACGCTGTGAACCTTGAATATGACAGACAACTGGCGCAATTTAAAATGATTATAAAGTAAGGCCAACTGAAAACATAACAATGTGTATTTCCGTTGACCCGACCTACATTTAAAACCCTTCGAACCTAAACCTTGTTTTGTATTTTTAATCATTACGCATGCGTTTGACGAATTCTTCCGTTGCTTGATGGGATTGGTCACACCCCAATGAAAATAAAGGTAAAATAGTTCCCGACCCGAACTACTTGATTTCATGAGGGCATGTTCACAATATTTGTATGCCTAATTGTGACTTGCAAAATATAAAACACATGTTGATTATGACATTATCTAGGGATTTAATTCCAGCAAGGATAATTAATTAAGGTTGCTACATGTAACTTGCCAAATGCAATTTCTGAAAAAATATGTCGCTGAACATTCATCCATCTTTTGGCCCTTAGAGATAGCGATACCGTATACATCAATGACAAACGCGCAGTGTCATTTTCGGGCGCCTCATCCCCTACCTCATATTAACTCAGCCAAAAAATAGCAGTCCACGACGCATGCCTAACATTGATTTCCTAGTTTTCCAATCCTCTCTTTCTTTTGCAGGCAGCGTCAATCTTTGTGTTTGTTGGAAACAGTGTTGAAACATATTTTAAAACCCATTTTTTTTTCGAAAATGGAAAAGTTATTGGCCTTGGTAATGCATATTATATGAAGAAAAGAAAACTTACTGGAGATTTTAAGCGGGAAACCAAGAGTACAGTGTCGTCCACTAAAACGGGCACGTGACAAACAGCACCTGTGTGGCTGTTTATTTCCATGTTGCTATAGAAATAAGTAACAATCAGTTTTCAATCTGAAAAATTGAGCAACTTTGAAATGACTTATCTCACACAGTTTAATTGACTGAATATAGATATGCACAATCGCTTAAGTTTTAGCTCGACTGTCTATGATTCAAACTACACGCATTCCGTAAATGATTTTGTACCGACATTGCATCATTCAAAACGCAATTTCAGGAAATAATGGCCTTTTTTGTTGCGTGTGTAAAATGCATTCGTGAATCGCATCCGGCGTCCTTTGTATTCCGCAACGCTATTAAAAGATTTTAAATGATTCCGTCAAAAGAACTTGAGCCGAATGCATAAAACACGGACGTTGCATCGGAGTACAGAATCATCTATTTCGTTAGCGTATTACATCCTGTCAGTCACGTCAAAGCCAATTCATAGACTCTATAAGCAACATTTGCAAGATGACCGCGGTTTTTACTTACGCTTGACAGCGCTTTTATAGTAGGTTTCTTATGAAAGACTTGGCATAGCCGTGTACAAGGTACCCTCGTAACTTTGAGACTCCAGGCTCGATTAGCACAAATGTAAACTATACATACATATCCCCGGGCGATGACAGTCAAAAATTTGATCATAAATTCAGCCGTTTGTCCGTGTGTTATAGCCATCTGTATGAGGGACAGCATTATTATATATGTTTATATATATATATATATATATATATATATATATATATATATATATATTCTCCAAACGTGCAAAAATTACGATAGACATGACGTCCTAGAGCTCTAACTGGCCACAGACGCAGTCAACATACACCATACGAACCCATCCCGTCGAGATCAACGAAGATAAATTTCCCACCAAATCTTTGTTTTACGCCTTTGCAAAGTATTATCCATATTTCAATTGTACACCTCCACGCTTAGAAGCGCTGCGAAGGCCCCGGAGACTCAATTCAAAGGTCCCTTAGCTTCTAACAGTCAAGACGCAATGCAGCGTTTATGCGCCTGTCTTATAGAATAATTGGCTGAAGGTTCAGAGGTCATCAACACGTTATTGTTCTTCCTGTGTAAAGCGTATAAATACAGGAAATTATGAAGACTTAATTGTTGATATCATTACCTCTCGACAATAAAATTTTCACAATATCGTTCTGCAAGGCATTTAAAGGACAGAGTCGATGTTTAACGACTTTATTTGCACGTCAAGTAATGAAATACGTTATTCGTAACAACTATAGCTCGGTTATTAAACCACTCTTTATAAAGGTTGAGATTTAGCCGAGCAGTTTGGACTGTGATGGTTTCTAGGTAACTTGGTGCCGTACACAGTGAGTGCGAATCCGACCTAGAATCTACTGAACTTAAAGGGAGGGTGTCGTCGGAACTCTGTTCAAAGGTTACCAGGCCCCCTATGACCGATGTAAACACTGGTAAGGATACATCGGCGATTTATGAAAGTTAAAAAATGTTTGCTAATAATATATATCGTAAAATTTAAATGTTTCAGCTATGTCGACATGATGCATCTAGATATCATATGCATGACATACATTGTTTGTAAACAAGAAAGTCTCACATGCGCAGTTCCGACGACACCCTCCCTTTAATAAAGGTGACCGAATGTTGGTGTGATGGTACACCAAATGCCAGACTTAATTTTGATGTACCTCATGTTGAAGCTTGATAGATAAAACAGCAGTTGGCACACTCAGATAAGCATTGATTTCTGTGTTTGGGTACCTGGTTGTGACCCAGTGTTCGTTTAGGGACCTGATGTGCAAGGTATACCCAAAACTGGTGTTATAAATGAGAAACAGCTATCGTCTTCTTCATCCCAAAAGATGAGTTTTAATTGAAATTTTAGGCAAGGGAAACGGTAAACTACGCCACCAAAGAATATATCACGTTTGAGGAAGAACTCTGTTTTGATATGGTTGCTTACACAAAATTTATTCTGGAAGTTAAAGTTCTTGTCGGGTTGAGACAAGAGTTATGGCGATTCACTCCCAATACTTGGCAAAAACTTTTTTCTGGGTGTTCTTGGTTTTTCGCAGTCTCGAAAATGCCCCACCACCTTAATGATGATCGAATACCACAGCTTGGGCGCTCACATGCATAGTATAATGGCAACAGCCAACGGGTAATTACTGGATTTATGCTGACGGGTGCTGTATGTTGTATTTTCATCGTCGCTTTTGTATATTCTTTCAAATTTGAACGATCACAACTGTGCATGAAATCGCATCAGTCGTAAAGAAGCTTATTGTTATGGACCAGCTGAGTGGCATAATAATCAACGTGGGCATAGTTAGCTGTTTTTATTAAGCATGTTAAGTGTGCGATATCGAAAGTCCTGGCAAGATGATGTTGCAGTGCCTTTGGGGCCATGCAGTGACACTAATGGATTTTCTTACCTGAGATAACCTTGACACATTGTTCGGTTCTTTCGTTTTCTTTCTATATCAACTTTAAATTCTATCTTCAGAGGTAACCTTTACAGCCTTCAGTAAAAAAAACCTGCATGAAACCGGAAACTTGTTTTATTAAAGGCCCACTAATGCTATCTTTTGATGATATTTTTTTTCATTATTTTTGTTTAAAATATCAATTGCAACTTGTTATTCTACTCCCCAAAGAATATTGAAAAACCCGCTATTTAACTTGTCAACTTAGCGTCTACATGTGTAAAATGCATTATTGTTTACATTTGAATTCTAGTCCGGACCAGAAGTCACTTTTCAACGGTCACAATACCGTTTACACATGGCACGGGATGCGTTGACAAGCTGGACACTGTGTATATCGACACGCTTTGGGAAGTAGAACAAGAAGTCATGGTTGACGTTCAAAACAAAAATGGTGAAAAAAAAATTATCAAAGTCAGCATTATTGGCCCTTTAAGTTATGAGTATACAAAATATATTTTCTGTTGTCTTGCAGGTAATTATCAACGCAGCTTTCCTCTACGATGCTGTGTACTTGTATGCTCTCGCTCTGAACCAGTCTCTGTCCGAAGGCGTGGACCCGGACGATGGTTACAACATCAGTCAACGCTTATTTAATAGGACATTCGCCGGTAAGTGATCGCTTTTCATGCCGCACACGGCCGACGTTCACGACGCTCGACGTGTACGTGAAAACGGAGACGTGAAATTTGAAAAAATTATTAATCCAGTAGACGAATGAGTCCATATTTCATTTGGTTGGTCGATTGACGGCATGAACAGTCGATCGCCGTATCGATGTCTTTGTCGACCGTACAATGCACTCGGAAACATACCAAGAAAAAGAAAACGCGAGAAAAACATGAACAAATGTAATTGACACCAAATTCATTCCCCTCTAGACATTGTATGAGTACGAATATCCATAAATTAGTTTTTGACGGCAAACTTATAAGAGAGATCGTATTTGGCCTCCTTCTCGATGTCGTAAATCAATATAAGATGTAATAAACCAGCATATTTCCCAAGCGACAGCACGACCCATGTTAACGCTGGCGCTCCCTTGATGGTTGGAGTGACAGTGTAAGATGTGGTTTCAATCACATACAGGGCTCGTTCATTGATCAAGCACCAACCAACCAACCAACCAACCATCCATCCATCCGTCCATCTGTCCGTCAATCAATCCAACCATCCATCCCTCCATCCATCCATCCATCTCCCCTCCCTTCCTCCATCCATCCATGTGCAAGGACGCATCTTATACTGTAACTCGCATTTGTCTCTATAAAATATAATTAATTTTTTAATCACCAGGCAGAGGTTTTACTGTCAAATTTAATCGATATTTATTTCTAACGTCAAAATGTGTACTCACATTTTTATTACTATAAGGTCACTTAAGAGAAGTATTTATGGGATCGTAAAACTTAGCTCTTCTTGGAAAGATTAGTGATTATTTTTGCCATACTGTCATTTCATTGGAAATGTCATGACATAATACAGCGATTTCTTCTAGTCTCCCAACCTTTGTAAATTTGAAAAATCTAAGAGGAATATCTGATCTTTGTTTGTATACAGTTGGGGGGATTTGGGGTACCAGAGTAAATGTTTTGGTGAAATGAACACAAATATTTACCCGCCAACATATGTAAACCGTGACGGTAGCCTAGGCAACAGTTAGCGTAGGACTCTTGGGTCGGCCTGAATCTATTATATCAGAATTTAAATTTCAATCCCCTTCGAAACAATACTTTCGCTGACCAAAAAATAAATCACTGAAAATTTAATAGAATATTTTATAGCAAAGTTCTCAAGGGGAAACCATTAATTTATTTGACAAGACGCGGTTTGTGCTGACTTCATAGTTGACTCACCAATGTACCACTCATTTTCTTTCCAAAACCAAGTCCTGACATGGGTAATATTTGAATTGCAGGTGCTGACAGTGAGGTTGTTATCGGCAGCGATGGCGATCGTCTGCCTAATTACATGTTGCTCAATGTCCAAAATGGAACACTTGTACCCGTCGTCAACTGGTTTCCAAGGTAAGTGTAGACGATGTTTTTTGTGCCGTCTGACACTGTTTTGTTTGATTTATATTTAATTAATAAATCGCGACGAAATACGTCGTCACAGTGTTCTGTTACACAATATTCTTCAATTTCAACGAATTGCACCTTCTCATGAATAACTCATAATAGTTGCAGACTCGTGTGTAACACCCCTTAAGTTACCGAATATTTTAGAGATGGCATAAGTCCAAAAATTCTGTAAAATCTGCATCCTATTATGCCATGTGCAGATTAGAGTACTGATTGTAATACCCAGATACGGGCTGACCTCTACGTTGACCTTAAATACGAAGGTTTAAGTTAGTATGCGCCTTGTAAATGAAAGACTTAAAACGTTTGCTCGAACTTTCCTCATTAGAACTTCCAACCACTCTCTCATCAAAATAAGAATAGAATCAAGGGTAGCTTTTCAAAGTTTGGCACTAGAGAAACAAATTACCCAATATTTACCGATATTTAGAATTCAAAATGACCGCCATCCTTGTGTTAACTGTATGCTGAAAAATGAAATTTCCGATTTTTCGAATAACTAAGACAGTGAAAATTTGTTTTACTCCAAGAAATCTAAAAATGAGCCCCACAAATGGTAGATACGACAAGAATATCTGCCCCTACGGTGCATTCCACCTTAACGCAGTAACATGCCTGAAAACTGATTTCAAAATTTTAAAATATTATTTAAGATTTCCTTAAGGTATATTTAAACTGTTCTCATTCATAATGAAGAAAAGAGTTCAGGGGTCACCGCGCAAGGTCTGTCACTAAACATGAAAAATGCCAAAAAACAACCCGATATGTTTCTGCCAATGGAAAAGAGGGGAATTTTCAAAGTTCAATAAAAAGTGAAAATTTAATTTGCTCAGGAAGCTTCAAATGAGTACAGGCAAGCTGTAGACAAGTAAAATATTGTCAAAATTTATATTTCCAATGTCTTTCAATGAAACGCATTCTACCCGATAATCTTATGTTGCACACCCAAGTAAGCGTCATGGGATATATAGAGTGAAAGTACATAGATTAGCTGAGAATGCCCCAAGTCGTTCTTTTATTAAAATGCCACCAGAATACCACCTCCATATGGCTTACGCATCAATATTTTATACACTAGCACAAGGTGTGTTTTCAATGGACTTCCTAACTCGCTGCGTATGATACATATTTCACGAAGTACAGACAATATTAATAGACATCACTGTATGTATCGACCGACAATATCATCAATTATGCACACCGCAAAGTCAAACTTCGAAGGGTAACGATATTTTGGGGCGATCTACGTCGCACTGGGTAAACGTTTGAAGGCCCGTCAACTTCAAAATTTTTCATCAGATTCGTTGTTTGCACTTTCAAACTCAAAATAGTTCATATAAATGTACTTGCGGAAGGCTGTGCACACAAACATGCATTATGAACCACGGGTCGGAACAGCGTGTGCAAATTTGAACAAGACGCGAATCATGAACGGGAGTCCCACTTTGACATAGCCGCCTCCGTGCAAATATGTTAAAACAGTTGATATCAGGTTGGAATGTTCACAGAAGCAACCTGTTGCCATCCATTGAACACATGACACTGTGTGTCTTCAATTTGAACGCTGTATTCTCTGTTTTTGTTTGTGATGTGACCTAGTTTTTGAAAATGGCGGGAAATTCAAAATGAAGCTCAAACTGTAAAGTTCACTTGCCCGTTCTGTCACACATAAATGCTCTTGTAATACAATAAAAAACCTATTTTATTTAATGAGTAGATATTAAAATAAAATATCTGAGAAAATTGAAAGATATTGTTGATATCACTAAATTACAAACAAATACTATACTTACAGGACCGTAATCTGGATTTTATAGTTCTACATTTGCGTGTTTTAATAGGTTTGCTCTCAAGCTGTCAAAATATTATTACATGATTGTATCGCTCAAGATAAATGCAGCTGTACTTGTTCAGTACCAAAAATTCTTAATATGTCAACCAACCTCTTCTATTATCAAAACTAAAACGTCAGGAGTTGTGCAAATTTATTAACTAGCGGACCAAAACACCTCAAATTTACCTATTCGCTAAATGGAAATGAAATGCCCGGCTCTGTGTCAGCTCATGAGGAAAACTAATTTATTGATTTTCCGGAAAACAAAATGGGGAGCACCCTACTCCATTTCAATTTTTAAATTCCTTAAGGGTGAACATGTGAAAAATTTACAGTTATGTACAGACTTCTCAAAGTCTTTTGCCATGCTGCGCTTCAAAATTAACCACAGAGATCGATGAAATCTGGAGATCATTGGCTAGAATAAGGACAGTCTAAATTTCGAAAGTTCCCCGTTTAGGCACGTTTATTTTTACGAGATTACACCTTTTTCATTCTTTTCAGTATATATTCAAATCGTTGCAACCGTCCGACATCGGGTCTTTTCAACAACTTTGTCCATCTTTTGCTGTGCCATTTGTTAATGAAGGGACAGTAGCTATAACTCTCAATAACATTTTCGTTAATTTGCTCGAGAAAAAAAAGAGAAAATTTTCTTCTCCATTCTCAGCTCAAAGTATGTTCAAATGTAAGGTACAGGTTTTGCAATCATAGTGCACCGAGTATCATATACACTGTTGTTGTTGTTGTTGTTGTTGTTGTTGTTGTTGCTGCTGCTGTTGTTGTTGTCTTCAATTGAACCCCATTTCGGACAGACAGTCAATCGTCAGAAATACCACTGGATGTTATGTCTTTATGTCCAGGCGGTATTGACAACATGAAGACTGTGCATTTTCAAATGATTTTGAGAAGAGAAAAAAGAAACCTCAATGTACAAACAAAATGAAAATAAACTGAAGATGCATCGAAAGCCAGATATTATCATTATATGGCGCTTTTGTGTTCCTACCGTATGCCAGGGGTCGTAACGAGACTTAGTGATCAGAACATTAAATATAAACGATGACATAGCGGGCGGCAATAATCTCCCGTTAAAACATTTATGCATTTGCCATTTTCCTTTCGTCAATTAAGGATAAAACGCCATAGCCGACAGGTAGAGACTATCCCCTACCTTCCGGCCGTGGAGCTTTGAACCTCGCCGGTTTCTTTCCACAGTGACGGTACTGTTCTCCTTTCGCCTCACACTTACTCAGTGTTTGATATTGCACAAAGCTACTTATGTCAGCGGGACAGCAGAATGGTGAAACGACCGGAAATCACTTAACGATAAGATTTATGACGAAATCAATGTTAAACGGATATTGAGGACTGCAATGCCAGAGGCTAACACGGCATAATTGTCTTAATCGATGTTGTTCGAGGTCGTGAAAACTTCGAACGTTAATGTTTGATTTGCGATGTACATTAAACTGCTGGGTCGGTTTCTTTTGCTTCGGTCCGGAACGAAGAAAGAGAAATTCTCCTCGCCACCGTCCCTCCGGACTTTGAGGGACGGTGTCCTCGCCAATACTTTCAGGTGATTTCGTACTAAGGGCTGGGGGATGCAATCAATTTTACCCCGTCAAAGACTCGTTTCGCCGGCGGTGTGATCGATCAAATGTCCGGATAAATTTACAGATGCCGGGTCACGTTGAACGGAAGTTTCACGCAATGGTTATTCCGATGTGACATGTCTCATTTGTCTACACTCGCTAGAGTCGTCGTGCTTCGACGTTGGACTTCATTTTCTTTACATTTAGGTTCTGTTCAGCGATGTTCGCAAGTGCGGCAGGGAGTCTTGGGCAAAGAGAGACTTTCTAAAAGGCGTCAGAAGACTTGACTCCGGTCAAAAAAGGGGAATACGTTCGCTAAAGCGACTAAGTTGCTTTCTTTGGATATTATTTTGTCAAGTTAGAAGTATTTGAGGGTCCTCTTCAATCGGGTAGAACATTGATAACAATTAAAGAAAGGTGCCGACAAAGAACCAAGGACAGAGCAGATAAATACAATGATGACGTAGTATGCTAATGATATGCTAATGTCAGAATGGCTGCCCCCAAAATCTGCACACATCTGCTGGCTTTAAGTATGACGAGATTATATTGGGTTATATTGGCACTCACATCACGGATGATGGTCATTATACCAGCATAACAGAGTATTTATGACACTAAGAAGCAGCAACAAGCGATTTAATATCCCTATAAAACCAGGTAATAGGTCAATGAAATCGTCAGTGGAATAACCCGGGCATCTGCTAGAATACCAGCCTGGTATCAGGCAAACAGCCGTTGACCGCAACGACGACGGCCTGCACCGATCGTTGATACAAGTATCGTGCCTATGTTAAGCCTCGCTAGTCAGTCCCCCAGTCGAACAAAATCCTAGAGTAGTCGATGAGACACAAATCCACAATAACAAACCCAGACAGCCAACTTAGAAATTCACATCATAACAGATAAGATCACTTTTACTTAATCGACAGACATGTTCATCACGTTATGAATATACACTAAAATTCTGAATGGCAAAGTTCATCTCCACTTACTGGTTTCGACACGGCGTATATTTAACGTTACTATCTACACCAGAGCCAATCAGCGTCTTTGATGCCCTTTTCTCTCCGCTTATGACTGAAAATTCTGCCCACATGGGATGATAGGGCAAGCCAAATTTCACACAATAGTTTAACGGACCGTTTCCAAAGACTGCCGCCGCACATTTTAAGTGTCCCAAATCGCCACAATGGTGAGATGGGCGGGCGTCATTTGTATTCTTCATGGCGTCCAGTGTGTCCCGAGAGAAATGTTTTTATCAGAAAAGAATCAGTCCAGTCTTTCTGCCATACCGACTATGTAAATTCCTTCCCGCTGTATAAATGTCAGCAATAACATTATTATTGGCAAGGGATTGCATTGCTGTCGATAGAGGAGAAATCTAAACAGGTGTTTTGGCAGCAGTTAGACACAATTATGAGCGAAAATCTGTACGTATGTATGTATGTATGTATGTATGTATGTATGTATGTATGTATGTATGTATGTATGTATCTATGTATGTATCTATGTATCTATGTATCTATGTATGTAATTCATAGATCTATTCAATTTTTGTAGTTACCTAAAGAAATCAACGGAGAAAATTTGCAACTTCATATAGTTTAATGAAAAATCTTTGAAATTGGTTGGTTTTAAATTTTCGTTAGTGTGGTCACCAAAACCCAACATAATCTCTATTTGGACTTTTTCATTCCGCTCATGTATAACAAAACAGAGTTGTTAAGCAATTCATCAAACATGTTTAATGATCAATATCCTGAATTCATAATACGCTGAAATTTTTCAGAGATCTGTTAAGAATGATTGAAAATGCTTAACTTCATTAGGTTTAACGCTTATTAAAATTCTGTCGCTAATGTAACATTTTCTAATATATCTTTATTTTTTTGGCATTCTAATAACCTCTTTGCCACGCCGACTATATTACAGCAGCTAGTTTTTTTAATTGGACATGTCAGATATGATGAATCAATGATTGTCCTCGACAATTATTATTAAATGTCAAATTCTAAATGAATATCCGATGTTAAAACATAGCCTCCGGACGAATTATTGTATAATTGATGCGAACTGTGAGCAGAGGTGTTGTTTGTTTTTGAAATTGTTTCCTGGTTCTACTTCTTTCGTCTAATTATCTGTATTTAGCGACCGTTCATGATCCCCCGCCCCATTTTTGATTTTAGTGTCAATGACCGTTTCTTGTACAACTCCCCAAAGCATGATGGGATATACACAGTGTGCACCCCGTCATCTTAGCCTGTACATGTGTAGACTACACTGTTGACAAGTGAATTCTAGTCCGGATTGGAATTTGAATGTAAACAGTAGCAGTGCATTCTAAACCTGTCAACGCTGTGTTGACAACTTGAAGAAAAAATATTTGATGTTTTAAGATGCTTCGGGGATTAGGATAAGAACTTGTAATTGACATACAAAACAAGAATAGTGAACAAATCTTCCGAAGTTACAGCAACTGGTCTTTAAGTCTTGCGACGTTTCTTCGAAAAGTTGACATTACACTCTTGCCGCCCAATGGCACGCGCCGGGCCCATAGCTGTATACCTATGACCTTCGCTTATTCTATGTTGCATTTTGTTGAAGTCGATTAGCTCCCGTTTAATCAGAACCATGGTTTGATGCTCACACCCCTTTGTTCAGCACCGTTGTTAAGGTCATGTTTTGAAACGTGTATTGCATATATTTGTTGAAAGCACGCCGAATGGCATCACGTTTGAAAGCTGTATTGTAAGAGGGTTTATAATACGGGCAATATGTTACCACAATGAGTCTTAATCCAGATTTAGGTATATTTATTTATTGGCGATTTGCAGTGTAAACAGTATTGTACAGGCTTGTTTTGACAAGCTGAATGCGCACATGTTCTCTGAAGTACACTCAGCCCCTGAAATATTGGCTCTTTATATTACTCCACTGAAGTGTAAGTTATCTAATTCAAACAGAAATACATATACTAAATATTCACTACTTACTTGAGCTAGAGTTTGCTGCACGTTTTCTGGATTATGAATTTTGACGTTTTAAGCTTACATGCATATCTTTTTGAATCAGTGAAACGGTCCAAAGCATTTGGAACTCCGAAAACGCTGATTTTTCTTTTAATTTCCATTATGTATGGTCTGTATGTAAAATGAGTTTCTTGCGATAATCAATGATGTATATGTGCCTGGTGCTCCGTTTACCAGCACAGTCCAAATCTATGCATTTATTGCTCAATATTGTTAGCGACTGTTGAATTCTGCTCCGGACTAGAATTCATAAATCAACAACAACAACAACAACAACAACAACAACAACAACAACAACAACACCAACAACAACAACAATAATAATGGATATTGCGCACAGCGCATTGTGTTGGCGTAACTAATACAGTACTGTGCATTTTAACACAATTTTGGAGCGAGAATAAGAAAATGTATTTGTTTCATAGAACAGAAAACCTGAAAATATAATCAAAAGTTGCATCGACAGTCCCGACAATGTTACTATTTTTACTGCACCACGAAACATCAGGGAAAGTAGTCACACCCTAAGCTTTGATAGTCACGACAAATATCATACCTGGGTTACTATGTTTCATGACGCCGGCTTAAAAATTCCTGTAGGCGATAATTTCAGGAAAACTATGAATATATGGCATTTCTATGTCACTGTTCTTTGGGTTTAGCACTTAAATACACGAATTTACACCCGGCTTTTTAGTTGACAACCATGACTGATTAAGCGTTACAATTGAATTATGATTTGTCGTTTTGTTCCTTTGCTTCAGTCGACGCAAATTTGATCAACGACCGAACGTCACCATTTATTTCCCCGGGGGAGGTACGACGCCCCCTGTCGGCCGACCGGACTGTGGTTGGGATTCTGAATTCTGTCCACCTACTGAGTTTGGTAAGTCTTTGCGGGAATAAGTCTTTTATAGCTCTTTCTTGCAGTAAAATAATTGAGTTCACCAAGCTTGATTATAGTACACTCTGTGAAATATCGTTCAATGGCCTATATTTATTAAAGACAAACAATATTCCATTTGTTGTTCCTTTATACACAATTCATGTTATTACCTTGTACAACAAAAATATAATAACAAAAAAATAATGAAACGTTATTTGTAGAATAAATTATTCAGCAATTTGACGTATTTTTGCAGATTACGTGCCAGTAATTGCCGGAGCGTGCACAGGATCCATCGTTGTGGTCGCCCTGATCATTGGACTTATTCTGTACAGGTAGGTCACTGAGGTCAAGCATAGACCATGGATGGATACCTAAGCCTCTGAGCAATTGAAAGATAATAGAAAAAAGAGATCAGTGAGAAAAATAGTAATCATCATTGGTGATAATGCTGTGACACGTAAACCCGCTATGCCTAATTATTAAATCGTAGGGTTATTCCTAAATGTACCATGCGTATGCTTATAATCATGTATTGAAATTGGAAAGGATTGTGGCCTTGCGTAATCGAATTATCACAATTTTGGGTAAGTATATCGGATAAAGTGATGTCAATTACTCGCTCTTCGTGATATAAACCGCGATCCCAACATCAATCGAGGACCAACACACTCGGCAATAGAAGTCGACACATCAATGCTTTGGCCTTGGTGTTACAAGTATGGCGAGGTTTGTCCAATATTTTGGTTAAGGTAGTACGAGCCTCGAAAGGGAAAGACTTAAAAAGTTCTGCTCTATGAATCTTTCAAACATTCTCCTATCACGAATAAAAGTCAGGGGAACAACTGTATAGCTGTACAGAGTTTCGCATAAGAGAAACAAATTAACTAATATTTGCCGATATTCGAAATTCAAAATGGCCGCTCTCACTTCGATCCAAGCACTGTCGCAAGAAATACATGTACGGAGATACGCTAAACGTTGTTGCAAAATTCACAGAGCGAGACATTGTCTAAGAGAGTAATTTTAAGATATGAAAAACACTCATTTGATTTGCCATCTATGGTAATTCTAATCTTCGCTAGTCATTTTAACCCTTCTTGGCGCAGGAACCATCGATTTGAGCAAGAACTGATGAGTAAGTTATGGAAGATCAATTACGAAGAGATAACGCTGTCAGACTCCAAGAAAGCCACACATACAAGCATGGTGTACATCGGAAGTAAATTCAGCATCAATAACAAGGTGACCTTTTTATCAAAGCAAAGCCGAGTTTCTTTGAAAGAATCTCCCGCCTTGTGCAAACTATTTTTAAAGATATATGGAATATTAGACCAAGATGAGTTTTGCTTTTACTTCAAAGTTCACTTTGCCTGTCAACATTCCCTGTAGACTTCCATTCACCACTTTTTCTGTCTGGTTGTCTCTGTTCGTAGACACTCGAAACACTGTCCCTATAACCTCCATAAATGTAATAATCTCCACAAATGTAATATCAACCACAATTGTAAGTCAACCATTAATGTAACAGCCCGCAACAACAAATGTAATAAACAAATTAACCATAAATGTAATAAAACTCAACCATAAATGTAATAAACTCGAACTTGCATATGTGATCATTTGTTTATCAATGCCCTGAGTAAATAATAACTTTAATAAGACTAGTGTAATGTTATTGCATACTTTCCTGAAACTAGGTTTCCTTTCCGAAACACAGAATAGAATACTTTGAGAACACTATCAGAAAACGGCGAGGTACTGATCAAACCGTTAGAAAATGGAAGTGGAACAGCAGTTCTAGACACTGATAATTACATAATAAGGAAGCGTCAAAATAACTCGTCAACCAGTGATACGACACAAAGTTTATGACAGATGACTCAGAACAAATAACAGAGAAATATACAACCTTATGACAGAAACTTACGACACAAAACATGTTGCGAGAACATATATCTATATTTCAATCAAGTAAAAACAATACGATCACTACCCTGGACACAATAGAACAAAGTTAGACATCCTATAAACATCCCCATTGAAGGAACAAAGTTCAAGTTGGACAAGATAGAAATACAGACAATCTATCGATTATTCCAGACAATTTATCCACTGAAGACGAATTTGAGGCGACTGATTAAGAAAGTACGGCAAATTTTCGAAAAAACGGCGTTAAAGGATCGTTGTGTTGTACAGTCTCCTCCACTCTGGAGTAGAGACTGCACTGACGTTCAGATTACAGCTGTGTCTCCTGTGTCAGCTGTGTCTGTGCCATGGCCAATCAGTTCTGTACACAAAACAGGGAAACGTAAAATACACTTTCAAATACACAAAACACACTAAACGCAAACAATTAAGATATGAATAATGTATGGGGTTGCTTTCCCTATTACATAGATAAATATTTAAGGGCTAATTCCTCAATTGCAACGACAAAATAGATTTATTGCATTTATGGTTGACAAGTATTACATTTATGGGTGATTTTTTATTACATTTATGGTTACCATTTATTACAATTGTGGTTGGTGTTTTTATTACATTTATGGTTGATTTTTGTTACATTTATGGGCGATATTACATTTATGGGTGCACTTTATTACAATTATGGTTGATGTTACATTTATGGAGATTATTACATTTATGGAGGTTACAGTCCCTGTGCCTCTCTAAGTCTGCCCTGTTTTTGTCTGTCTGTCTTTCTCTTTCTCTCTCCAGCGCCCTCTCGTCAAAGTCTAACTCTACCGATCTTCATATAGTACTTTTTTTACTCTTTATAGCCTTTGTGAGGTGCTTTATATTGTCCAAACTACACTCGGTGGTCAACTCTTGGAGGCAAATTTTGATCCTTGTTACTTTAGTAAGAACAGACAGGCAAGGCGCCAGGAAGGCACAGGAAAACAACAGTCTGTTCATAGGCGAATGCTTCGTGTAAACAGTTTATGCATAATTTTAGTGTCTTTTATTCATCCCATCGTAAGGTTGTTAACCTTCATGCTGAGTTTCCAAGATTAATCTACAATTTGGTTTCAAAAATGTGTGTGTCCTTCAAACTCGATTATGATTTCAATTCAGTAACTCATTCTCATGGGGGGACGTAAAATGAACAAAATTTATAATGATAGTAAGGTAAATCATCGTTAGGAAGAAATTAAATCTGCGACAGAAACAGGAAACTGAAAAAGTATTATAAATATAATGAAAAATAAACAAAATAAATTTACTTAATAATTAGAGTAGCCTCGAGGTGTGGATTAAAACTGCTAAAGCATTATCTCTACGTTTCGTTCGCCAGGACGCCGAAGACGGCGCGAATCAATTATTCACGAAGATAGGAAAATACCAGGGCCACCTGGTGGCAATTGAACCAGTGCACAAGAAAGGGATCAACCTGACTCGTGATGTCCTCATGGAATTGAAACAGGTATGAAGAATAATAAATGTCTCCCGACACGCAGACTTATTTAGTTGTCTCTTTACAGGAGCTAAAGCGCGTTTGTTGTGAATGGATATGGTTGAGCTGTCTACCATCGACAAATATATATATATATATATATATATATATATATATATATATATATATATATATATATATATATATATATATATAATATATATATATATATATGCGTTTAATATGTCTCACGTCCACTGATATTTCTGTTAGCAGCATTTTTGTACGGACTGAAATTATTTTCTCAACAATAACATTCTGCATTTTTGTATTTCAAAATCTTGTCTTAGAGAAGGGGAAGAACTAGTACTTGTTGCCTAGAATAAAATACTGAAACTAATGTCACAAGTCATTGCAAATCCTAAGTTGAAGATGTCAAACGGTCTGAAAGACGTTTTCATGCGACTTAATCCCCTATTAGCCAAGTTCAAATTGTTCAATGTTTGGCTTTTCAAATGTGTTACTCATTCAGGTTCACAACATCTATCAAATGTCAGTGAAGTTTTCATATTTCAACTCAACCATTCATGCTGAGCATAATAATTGGCACTATATTTGACATATATAGAACCAATGAAATTTTGTGGCAGAAAAGGTCGACAATCTTCATCTATTGGACTCAGTTTCTATTGAACTTGACCCAGCATTTCGGAATTCTAAGCCCTCTGAAGGAAAGGGTAACTTAAAGACAGTCTAAGGCTTGCAGACCGCTTGACCTTGCGATCAGTCAGAAATAAAGTTTGTGAAAAAAGTGCACAATAGCTCTTGCATTAGACGACTTTGTATCGATATCAAGAGCTGGCGATTTTTAATGCTTTACATTCCGGAAACTACTCCCGGAAGTTGACACCGGGTATCAAAACTTGCGTCAATCCGTTGTTGTTGTACATCGATATTGAATTACCTTTGAACAATCTACATGGAAATTGCATTAATGCTATAAAATAATCACTGCCGGACTCAGTAAGCTGGATGAATATTGTATTTTTAGCGTTGTTTAGGGTGGCATCACGCAATATGTCTCTGTGTTACCCGATACAGTGATTTTTTACCTTTACTCAGCGTTTAACCCTTTGACCCACTTTTCAGCGGAGAAAAAGGGTGACAGGTTTGAAAATTAGGTCTTTAAATACAATAGCATATATTTATAAATTGCTGAGGAATAAAAATGGCAGGATGAGAGTGTTTATTCAATGATGGAAAACAAGCATTACGTTAATTAATCAACCCCTAAAAAGGCAAAACTTGTAAATTGTCAACGGAGATTAACTCAGAACCATAAGCAATTAGTGCTAAAAGTATCGACGTCAATTTTGAAGGTTGTTTCTTTGTCATTCATTAAAACGGCATCTGATCATTGGCCTCTTGTGTCCTCTTTCCCCACAGGTTAGGGACGTCAGCCATGCTAATCTCAATCCGTTCGTCGGAGCGTGTATCGACCCACCGAATATCTGTATCGTGTCTCACTACTGCAGCAAGGGTAGTTTGCAGGTAAGCGAGAGACTATTGCCGAACATCGCCGTCAGCAATGGTACATAACAGTATGACACCTATGTCTTGGAATAAACTGCCGGCCATATCTTTATTTGGGCGGGGGTGGAGCAGCGCGGCTGTAAACCCGAGCGAGAAAAAACGTAAAACTTGCTCGTGCGTTTCCCACCTTGTTCTAAATATCGTGCCCCTTTGATTAAGTTTAACAACCTCAGGTCGACTCACAGCAAAGGATGTTTTTTATCGGCGCCTTTTCAATCAATTTCTACAATACCCTTGTCAGAGGTGTCTATAATTTACAACTTAGAAAAGAATCAATTTGTACATTACACCGTGTTCACTATTATTCCTGCGGCTATCACATTGTCAATGGTTTACAACGCCGTTGTAACATACATGACGCTGTAGTCAATTTCAGTGGTCCATTTCACTCTACTTATTTATTTATATCTCATCCAAAACTCTTGACGCACACTTCATTCGATTAACCGAATTCCCTCGAGTACGAACAGGATGCCATCCCGTTCTTTGAATCTTTCATTCAATTGGGTGTAATCAGTGCGTGTATTGTTAACCTAAAAGAGCATACACATTGACTCCCTCGTTTCTCTATTCAATAGGATGTACTCGAAAACGACAACATTAAACTCGACTGGATGTTCAAGATGTCGTTTGCAATGGACATCGCAAGGGTAGAGATATGACTTTAATATTTCAAAACATCAAAATATCAATATTCATGACTGAGGGCAAAATCTAGAGCACACCATTCATTCTTGTGGTTCAAAAACTTCAATGTTAATGGTAATGACGATAATGATGATGATGGTGATGATGATGATGATGATTATGAAGATGATGATGTTTATGATTATAACGATGATGATGATGATGATGATGATGATGATGATGATGATGATGATGATGATGATGATTACTGTTCGACACAGATTCTATTTTCACTTCATATACAATCGCTCCACATACTGGTGCTAATAGTCTCTGCTTTGTCAGTTTTTAATAGGAAATGTGCGCGTAAAATTACTATTTCCGTGCATAGCTTTCATATATGTGTATGTTTCAGGGCATGGAGTATCTGCACACGTCGCCTATCGAATGCCATGGCAACCTGAAATCTTCCAACTGCCTCGTTGACAGTCGGTGGTCGTGCAAAATCGGCGATTTCGGTTTGCGAGCTTTCAAAGCTGGCGAAGAGAAACCCAGGCAAGGGGAGCATGCGCAGTACAGACGTGAGTATGGGTGAGGCAATGTTTAGGGTGGTGAGGGATTTTCAAGTCCCACTTTGCGTACACTGTATGTATGTATGTATGTATGTATGTATGTATGTATGTATGTATGTATGTATGTATGTATGTATGTATGTATGTATGTATGTATGTATCTATGTATGTATGTATCTATCTATGTATGTATCTATGTATGTATCTATGTATGTATTAACTTTTCTCACAAATACACATGTATTGCAAATGAGTATCTCAGTATTCATTCAGAAAGACAATCATATGAAACTCAATTTATTTATTATTTATTATTTATTTATTTGTCTATTTATTTATTTATTTCAAGGAATACCAACGGATACAAGTCTCATTTACAGGCTCCATTAAATATGAATTAAAATATGCATAAAGTACAATAAAACGAAAACGATAAACAACACACAGACGATTAAAAATATGTAAAAGAAGTCTACTTGTAATAATACATGTAATTACTGTACGTTTTCTGTTGTATGTTTACTTTGATGAATTCTTAGGGCTTTTGTGGACTGCACCAGAGTTGCTGGATGTGTCAAGTAACGACGCGTACAGGAAGAAAGCTGTCTACACTCAGAAGGGCGATATCTATTCATATGGGATAATGCTTCAGGAGATTATCACGCGAGGAGGACCTTTCTTCATGTTCGACATGGAGCCTAGAGGTTTGTGTCTATTTTGCTGACCGTGGCTATTGGACGCTTTTAGATTCGCCAGTTGTCGAGGGTTCACATGGAGAGGGCAATAGTGAATTATTGGGCAATAGTGAGTTACAGGGCAATAGTGAGTTACAGGGCAATAGTGAGTTACAGGGCAATAGTGAGTTACAGGGCAATAGTGAATTACAGGGCAATAATGACTTACAGGACAATAGTGAGTTACAAGGCAATAGTGAGTTACAGGGCAATAGTGAATTACAGGGCAATTGTGAATTACAAGGCAATAGTGAGTTACAAGGCAATAGTGAATTACAGGGCAATAGTGAGTTACAGGGCAATAGTGAGTTACAGGGCAATAGTGAGTTACAGGGCAATAGTGAATTACAAGGCAATAGTGAGTTACAAGGCAATAGTGAATTACAGGGCAATAGTGAGTTACAGGGCAATAGTGAGTTACAGGGCAATAGTGAATTACAGGGCAATAGTGAATTACAGGGCAATAGTGAGTTACAAGGCAATAGTGAGTTACAGGGCAATAGTGAATTACAGGGCAATAGTGAGTTACAAGGCAATAGTGAATTACAGGCAATAGTGAGTTACAGGGCAATAGTGAATTACAAGGCAATAGTGAGTTACAAGGCAATAGTGAGTTACAGGGCAATAGTGAATTACAGGGCAATAGTGAATTACAGGGCAATAGTGAGTTACAGGGCAATAGTGAATTACAGGGCAATAGTGAATTACAGGGCAATAGTGAGTTACAGGGCAATAGTGAGTTACAGGGCAATAGTGAGTTACAGGGCAATAGCGAATTACAGGGCAATAGTGAATTACAGGGCAATAGTGATTACAGGGCAATAGTGAATTACAGGGCAATAGTGAGTTACAGGGCAATAGTGAATTACAGGGCAATAGTGAATTACAGGGCAATAGTGAATTACAGGGCAATTGTGAATTACAAGGCAATAGTGAGTTACAAGGCAATAGTGAATTACAGGGCAATAGTGAGTTACAGGGCAATAGTGAGTTACAGGGCAATAGTGATTACAGGGCAATAGTGAGTTACAGGGCAATAGTGAGTTACAGGGCAATAGTGAATTACAGGGCAATAGTGAATTACAGGGCAATAGTGAATAACAGGGCAATAATGACTTACAGGACAATAGTGAGTTACAGGGCAATAGTGAATTACAGGGCAATTGTGAATTACAGGGCAATTGTGAATTACAAGGCAATAGTGAGTTACAAGGCAATAGTGAATTACAGGGCAATAGTGAGTTACAGGGCAATAGTGAGTTACAGGGCAATAGTGAATTACAGGGCAATAGTGAATTACAAGGCAATAGTGAGTTACAAGGCAATAGTGAATTACAGGGCAATAGTGAGTTACAGGGCAATAGTGAATTACAGGGCAATAGTGAATTACAGGGCAATAGTGAATTACAGGGCAATAGTGAGTTACAGGGCAATAGTGAATTACAGGGCAATAGTGAATTACAAGGCAATAGTGAGTTACAGGGCAATGGTAAATTACAGGGCAATAGTGAGTTACAGGGCAATAGTGAATTACAGGGCAATAGTGAATTACAGGGCAATAGTGAGTTACAAGGCAATAGTGAATTACAGGGCAATAGTGAGTTACAGGGCAATAGTGAATTACAGGGCAATAGTGAATTACAGGGCAATAATGAGCTACAAGGCAATAGTGAGTTACAGGGCAATAGTGAATTGCAGGGCAATAGTGAATTACAGGGCCATAGTGAGTTACAAGGCAATAGTGAGTTACAGGGCAATAGTGAATTATAAGGCAATAGTGAGTTACAAGGCAATAGTGAGTTACAGGGCAATAGTGACCTTCAGAGCAATAGTGATTTTCAGAGCGATAGTGAATGACATGGCAAGAGTGAATGGCAGCGGATAATAGGGGTAATCTTAAGATAGTATGCGTCTCGAAACTGAAATGCTTAGTTTTTTTCTCAAACTTTCCTCAAGGATGCTTTCAACCATTCTTTTACCAAACCGAGAATAAAAATCAGGGGTCACTGTGCAAATTTTTTATACTAGACATTACCGATATTTGAAATAAAAGATGGCCACCATCCCTATGGTAACTATATGCGGAAAGTCACTCTTTGATTTTCGCAAATCCAGGGCGGTGAAAAGTTTACTCACACATAGAGCTTCAAAATGAGCCTGTACAGCTCGAGAAAAGTTTTGGAAAAAAAAATATGAGTGCTCGAATATCTGTCCCCAAGGCACATTCTGCCCTCATTGTTGAGATATGTTACCCCACAGTTTTCGCAGAATATAAAACAAAAAATGTAGATTGAACATGTCTATTCTATCCATGTTTTATATCGTTTATTTACATTCCTCGTTTTATTTTTTTCAAGCAATTATCCAAAAGGTCGCCGCTAACAGCGTGTCGCCGTTCCGTCCCATCATCTCGTCAGACGCCACCGACAACAGGTTCCTGACTCTGATGACGGACTGTTGGGAATCGAGCCCGCACGACCGGCCAACCTTTAGCAATATCACGCAGAGGCTGAAAAAGTTAAACACTGGAAAGTAAGTACAGACGCCTAGTCTTGTATCGCGGATTTCGACGACCCCCCTTTCTTTAATGTTCATAGTATGCGTCAATATCATTTGCATTCAAGATCATTACTTTAAAGTATTTTCACTTCTTGATATTGTAAAACGTGTGCGTTCATTATGAAAATTTGCGAATGCTGTCCCATTTACGAGCAGGATATAAATACATGACGATGGAGAATGGTTTCCTTGTATCATGTGTATTGTCACAGAAATGTTTTCCCCTCTCTACTATAAATGTTTACCCAGTTTTAAACGGTACTGCCTGAAATGCGTGACAAGACTCTTTAAACACATGTTATAAAATTTTTACCTTCAATATACGCATAAAAAAGAAATGTCGCTAATTAATTAACCATAAATAATGCCACTAAACAGTAAATGTCACGAAGGTTTTGATGTACACGCAAGGGTTGGGTTCTCATTTAGCAAGTCAAGCATGCACACTCTGAGGATTGAAAATATTTTAATTGAGTTTTATTGGCCTACAGACAAACCAATTTGATTGACAATATGATAACGATGATGGAGAAGTACGCCAATCACTTGGAAGACTTGGTGGCAGAGAGAACTCAGCAATTGGCAGACGAACAGAGAAAAACCGACGAGCTACTCTACCGGATGTTACCCAGGTAAGCTGCCTTTGCGCATGTGCAATGTAATGTTAATCGGTGGCACTTCCTAGGACTTACATTTTGTCTCTCAACCTTACTTTTACTAATGTATTCAGTGTACCATTCGAACTGCAGCAGATAACAATCGAGCGATATTCTTACTCAAAACACATTCCACAGCATTTTAAAGCCTCGCAGAACTTCATCGGGTATTTCTTTGTATTCATTCGTTGTGGCCATCATACTACTATCCTCTCTCGTCTACCGAGCCACACAGAAATCCATCCGCACAATGATGTCAGTGAATGAATCTACCAATGTAAGTCCATTTCAGGTCTTAACACAGCCTAAAATCCGAACACGGAGAGAAAACGCACAAGGGTGTCGCCTTCAGCGGGCGACGATCAGTATCACAGCTGGTACCCCCTGAGTTAGGGGGTCCGTAAAGTAAGGATGCATTGACAGTTCCTAAAATGTAGAAGTACTGAACTTGAATGTACTGAAAGAATTGGGGCTCCATATATGTCCCGGGGGGGGGGGTACTTCCGTTACTTGCCAATATGTATACGTGCCGCCCAATGGGGTGAGTATTTCAGCAACTTGGTCTAAAATGGGGGTATCAATTCACAGTAAACCAGGGTCTAAAATGGGGTCGATTTTTGAGTGCCACAGAACAAATTCGAACTGTCAGTTCCAATCTTCCTAGCACAGGGTTTTGAGCTGCACTCAATAAGCATCGATATCTTTTTGTGTGGCAGGGTAACCATTAAAGAGACCCCTGGCTTTAGCCAAAATAAATGTAGACTTTGTTTTAAAACACTGTCACTAATTGGTCAGAACTCCATATATGGAAGAATTTTGCCCAATAGAAAATATCGAAACAAAGTGGCTCTACTACTACTATCATAACAGGTCGACCATGGGAAAACTAGCAGTGCCTTATGGACGAACGGCGAGGCTTCTTGTAGTTTGGAATTTTAAAAATCACCAGTCAGACTGTAACTGCAGATAACTGATAATTTCAGAAGCTGGACAAAACTTTGGTGAGGGTGAAAGATAGTTTCTTTCACTCAAATTTTTTAGTATTTCAAAAAATGTTTTTCGGAAATCATGGCTTGGCCAGCAACAACATAGCCGTAAATGCAGTATAGTAGTAGGCTCTGCCGGTAACTCGGTCATGCAAATACTTGCTTTTTACCCGATTACGTTTTTGCAAATTTTGACACTATGACTTTTGACCTGGGTCAAAGGTCATAAGGTCTAAAATGGGGTCCCAAAATAACGAGATTTTAGGTCTAAAATGGGCCCCGGGTTTTTTATGTGCGGCCGCACACCCCTACCACTTCTCAGAGCAAGTACCCCCCTCGGGATATATGTGAGCGTATAAATGTCTTACCTTTCTTTTTCCGTATTTCCACAGGGCTGTGGCAGAGCAACTGAAATTGGGCAAAGACGTGGTACCGGAAAACTTTGACTCGGTGACCATATTTTTCAGCGACATCGTCGGCTTCACCGCACTGGCCTCGGCCAGTGAACCCTTGCAGGTCAGTGCTAATAATATGCATCTCATTTAGCAATTGTAATTTAACTCCGCACAGTCAGGGATTTTTTGATCATTTTTCGTTCATTGGTTCTTTTTGTTACGTCAAACTGATCCACTTTGTATTGAGTAAACACGATATATCAATGAAAGTTTTACTATATTATACAATTCTTTGCCAGAGAAAAACAGTGACAGTAGAAGATAGACAACTTCGCGTCACAATCCTTTGCAATCAGGCACCAATGACAACAGCAACGAAGTTGATGTTGTTCACGTTTGTTGATTACAAGATGTCATAAAATCTGCACTCGTTATATTTTAATAATCTAGGGTCTAATCACACAGTGCTTACTTTGGTAGTGTATAGTGAAGCTGAAACACGCTGCAGAGTTTTAAAACGCAGCGTAGCAAAAATTATCTATAGCGATTTTACCTCAATGCGTATCAACTGGTGCTTTCGGGCTATTTGAATAAGAAACGTTGTAGTTCAGATTATATATGTAGATTTTACGTGCCCAATGGACTCACCCCGAAAGCTGTGAGCATATAAATATTAAAACAGAGTATATTGAATGGAGCAGACTTGCATTGATGGAGATTGATCGCGAAATGGAAGCAATATACTTTATCAGGCTGTCGCGTAGTTCACGGGGTGAACGAGATCTTATGGCCAGCCAGTAACTTGAGCTACTTCATACGCCTGAGAAACGCCAGTCTGCGTACTCAATTGATATTGATAAGCTTCATGCGTCATGGATGTGTGTGTTTCTTTTTTTCTGACTAAAGCGTGTTTCAGGTGGTATACACCTGAAATATGGAAGTTTAAACGTTTGCTGATATGATAATGGTCGTCTATATTCTATTTGTATCATTATTCATCAAGATTAATAGGTAAACGCCATCGTGTAAATATTTGGATCGAAGTAGAAACGGAAATGTACCAGCCGCTTTTCAAAAACATCAACAATGAAAAACATTTGAAACAAAAACTCAATACTTAAGTGGCTGTTTACCGATGAAGCATTGTGGGATTTTAGATCGCGAAAATCAGTCCCTGGGGCGTTCTCTCTTAACTGTATTCTCTCCCTCTCTCTCTCTCTCTCTCTCTCTCTCTCTCCCTCTCTCTCTCTCTCTCTCTCTCTCTCTCTCTCTCTCTCTCTCTCTCTCTCTCTCTCTCTCATTGTAATCTGTTGTATTTTGATTTTATCTTTATAAAGGTCGTTGACCTGTTGAACGATCTCTACACGACATTTGACTCAATTATTGAACACCACGATGTCTACAAGGTGCGTTGTTTTCCTTTTCCTCAACGAAACACTGAACGAAACCACTCATCACAATAATGGATTTGGCATTTTCAATAATACAGCAACACTATGGGCCATACGCTTCCAACCACAAATAAACATACCTTTTCGTCTTCTCTGTATGGCATCATATCGACAGAGTCTTTCAGAATAACATAACCTTTCAGGACTATTCTGAAATAAAAACGATTCGAAAAATCTAAAGTTTGTTTGTGCATGATTTATTGCGATACACCAGTCTGAGACTTGTCGTACAGATGTCAGTTCCACTTTTACAAGGTATGTTGGCCGACTTTGGACGATGCGTTTTAATCAGGAGCCGCCGCCTCCTCTGTTGAAGCTTCCTTACTTACACTTGCTGATCACTGTTGACGGTAATGGCTTTAAAGGGAAGGGGGTCGTCCCGTTTGCGACTGCGCGACCTTCTAATTGATACACAGTTCAATGCCGTTTCCCAGAAATTGGCGATTAATATGACTGTAGCGAATGTGAAGCAAATTTCAGCATTTGATGCATGTTCATAGTTCATTAGGCCAGTTTTGTGGCTTTCAAGCGACAACAAGACTTGTCAAAATAAACTTTGGTTGCGTCCCTTGGGTTTACGTGCAGCTGCTTCGGCCGCGGTCGTCGGTATAGCCGCAATTTTAAAATTTTGGATATGTGAAATATATTGTGCAACGCAACAGACCCGGATCCCATACGCAAAACCGCAGACGGAACGACCCCCTGCCTTTAACAACACAACTAAAGTTATCAGCATTAACATTGGCGATTGCCTTTAAAAATGCATTCATTATATTTCTCAGGTGGAGACCATAGGGGATGCTTACATGGTCGCTAGCGGGCTGCCGACGCCTAACGGCAACCGGCATGCTGCCGAGATCGGAAGCATGGCCCTGGACTTGCTGAGCTCGATGACGTCATTCAGGATTCGACACTGCCCGGGGAGACAGCTACAACTTCGTATTGGAATCCATTCTGGTATGTGATGTGTGTCCATGAGCTTTTTATTACAATATCGATCGAGTCGAGTGACAGCGCCATTTAATTAATTAAAAAGCAGTCATCTTTTATAATACGTACATTATGGAAGTTCTACAAATATTATTTCTTCTGTTAAATATCATTCCAGTTTCATTTGCAAATATTATCATTTCAAACAGAAAATAAAACAAAACAAGGTTTGATTGAAAATGTCACCTTCCCGCCGACATGATGATACAACCGAACAGGCATACCGTTCCGCTGATATAGTTTCTACCCAGGAGAGCCTCAGTACTTACAAGCGGATCACGTTTTGTGGATGGACCGTGAACTGACCTAGCACTTAGTGTGACACAAAATCCGACCCGGGCTATTAAGACGATTTTAATGTGGAAATAACACGGTTGTTATTTCATTAACTGCCCATCTTTGAAGGGTTACGCATACTGTACAATCGTTTATGAGGTGCCGTGTATAAGAGAGTGGGGCCATCAATATGGCGTTCTCCAGAGAAAAGATCTTATATATCGGATTCGTTTCGTTCTATACTGGTCCTTTGGGCAGTGACACAGTTTTTTAAATCCGTGTACTCCAAACAATCGCGTGAGAAGTGACATATGCGCCGGCTTTTTTCATGGTCTCCCTAAGGAATCTCATTTTGATAGGTTCCTAAGTAAAATCAAACTACAAGTGACAATATACGGCTGGCTTTTTAATTTTTCTTCGAATTCCGAGCTCTTGCATCAGATCAAAAAATACATCTCATCGTAGTAATGGCTAACGTTGACTCTTGTACATGTCCTCTGAACTCGGCTTAATCGTGAATCAGTGTCCTGTCCCCGCTGAAACACAAATGAAAATGGCGGGAATCAAGGGAATTTAAATCGTCATAACAAGCCTTGGGAATTTATCATTGTTGCAAAACAAGTCGTTCTTTGCATGTAACTTTCTACTTCCTGGTATTTTACCTGCAATCGAATTCCAAAGCCTGTCATATAGAAAAACACTTGATCTCATCCCCTTGCAGTTGAAATCACTGCTTGTCTGAGCGAGCATTGAATGACGAATAAATAAATAAATAAATAAATAAATAAATAAATAAATAATAGATAGATAGATAGATAGATAGATAGATAGATATTTAGATACTAGATAGATAGATAGATAGATAGATAGATAGATAGATAGATAGATAGATAGATAGATAGATAGATAGATAGATAGATAGATAGATAGATAGATAGATAGATAGATAAATAAAAAATGCGTACCCCTGAAAAGTATTGAATGGTAAAGTAACTACTGAACACCCCAGCATGGGTCAAGTTTTATCATGTAATTCAAGTTAGCTTACCAGACGTAGGAAGACAGATATCATCGTCTGATAATTTCAGAGCTCAAGTATACCTACAGATTTCTAACCTTTAAATCCGCGTGATGCTTGAATTCTAAACAGTCACGTAACCCGATAGTGTTTACGAATACGCACCAATTGATGTCATCTCTCTGCCTTCAGGTCCTGTCGTTGGGGGCGTCATCGGGCTCAAGATGCCCCGATATTGTCTGTTCGGCGACACGGTGAACTATTCATCGAGAATGGAGTCGACTGGACTAGGTAAGTCGATCTCTTATGGAGTTTCTAGTAAAAAGACGGTTTAGGACGTGGGTTTTAAACTTCATTTTTGTAAGATGTACAGATATTGGCGATGTACGAGTCCTTAAAGCAATAATTATCGCTAAGGTAGTCCAGTAAATGCAAAATCAGTGAAAATTGATCTTTCAAAATGTGTTTTTTCCACTGCAAAGACATAAATAATATTGTATGAATTGCAAAGAAAACTCGATTTTACACCAAACTCAATAATGTTAAGAGCTTTATATTGTAATTTGAATAAACGAAGCGAGCGTACACATGACATTCCCCTAAGGGTACGTTTTTGCAATATAACTAACCAACTGTATTATTGTTTAATTCACTAAGTGACGGAAGGACTGATCATGACTGAGTGGTCGGCCAACCAATCTACTCACTCACTAACTCTCGTGCATAAACATCCACTCGCCTGCCTCACTCACTGACCCATTCACATATCCTTTAACCCTTTGAGTGCCAAAGTCGATTTTTGTTGCCTTTATACAATATAACGCCAAGTATTGCTTTCAGATTTAGACAATTTTTTCTGATTTTTCCCAAAATTTTGGTCAAAAAGTGTTGTCCACGAAAATTTATGTCCATTAAGTCCAGACTCATGGGAAAAATTACAGAAAAATTCATAAAAGGTGGTAAAATGTTGCCCTGATATTTTTCGGGGGAAAATTATAGTGCTCAAAGGGTTAACTACAAAGAGACTTGGCATTACTGAAGGTATGTGTGGTCACACCATGCAAAACAGACCAATGTGCCCATGAACTGCCGAGGCATTATGGACTAGCTACAATTAAAATGTGAATTCGAACAACACATTCTTCTCTCACCAGTTAACCATGACAACAGAACATCGAATCAGGGCTTCATAGCCAAGTGATGAAAATTTAACCCTTGACA